>NC_042304.1:9661712-9739212 GCF_901000725.2 Takifugu rubripes
GTTCCTGTTGTTATGACAGCCGTTTTTGTTGCGTGATTCAGAGACAATAAATCCAGTAAACTTTGATTAATCAGGCAGTGAAAGTATGACCACAGAGTTACTCATACAGATAGTTCTTTGATTACCGTGTTTCGCAACTCAACTTCTGCTGTCAACATCCGTGTCGGTGTTTTATTAATGCAAGAAAAGCAGCAGTAGCGGTGACATCCGACAGGTTTACCCAGAATTGTCCAAATAAGAGAAAACAGCCAATTAGCAGAAGTTCTGGGAGCATGAACGGCATTCCCGTTAACCAGAAGAGCATTCCTGACAAAGATGAGCTACAGAACACACCGAGCCCCCCCCCCCCCCCCCCCGGTCTGAGTCACATGGATAGTAGAATCAGAACTTGGCCTCAGCAGCACAAAAACATGGACCTGCTGCACTCTGCACTGACGACAGTCTGACTCGGACCTCTCATCCGGCGTCCGCAGCCACCAGATCTCAGGCCACAGAACTGCCTGGCTCTCCTCCTCTTGGCCTCTACCTGCACCTCATGACTCGATTATGGTGGACAGATTTGTGCGTCCCAATGATCCTCAGCTCAGTTGTCTGGGGGGCAGATGGCGAACGCTATTAGCTAGTTGGCAGGTTAGCCTCATGGCATGAAGGTTGTGGGTTCAGGGCCTTTTTAAAGTGTTGTTCTCGCTTCTTTTTTGGTTTCTAAATTCTGATTTCCTCCCCCAAAACAAAAATATCAGGTTTATTGGATAACACCAGAGCTTTCTGGTCCAGATAGAATTTGGACGGCTTTGACTCTTGTTGTGCTAATAAAAGACACATAATGAGCGATTAATCGACAAAGGAAGGAATAAATCTTTACAGATGCCGTGTTGAACAAATCAATAAAAAAATAATTGGGTTTTTACTCTCACCTTAGGCATCACTTCCCTCTGGCCCTTTGTAGAGTTTTCACATGGGAGCGAAAGTTTAATGATTTCTCTTGTAAACAACCAAAGAGACGAGGCCATTATTCACCGCGGCCTGGAGCCCCCACAGTCCATGTTTGAGGAGCTTCTCGGGCTCTTTGATGGATGTGAGAAACGGGACAGATTCGCTCTGGCCGCACTTAAAAAAGAACTCTGTCTCACCGAGTAAGTAACACGTCCCTGGAGTGGCAGCTGTTGATGGAGCCTGGAGTGTGACTCGTCTGGAGTCCTGTCCCGCTGCTGGACGGCGGCGTGACGATGGGAAAACACATAACAAAACATAAAAATAGCTGCGAAAAGAAAGACGGCGTTTGTAATCTGCAGCAACGAGGACGTCACAGTCAGCAAATGCACTTTTCAAGCTGCTTTCCGCAGATTTCCCATGTGTGACGTGAACGATGTAGCTGCTTTTACACACGCAAGCACACACACACACACACGCGCACACACACACACACACACACACACTTGATGCTGGTAGACCATCTTATCTCCAACGCTACAATTCTCCCACAGTTGTTTCTGCTGTGGTGCGTTTAGGTGCCTGCTTTGAGTGCGTGAAACACAAAATGATCACAGACCCCGAGGAACGACCCGGAGATTTCAGGCTGATAAAAGTTCTGATAAGACTAAAGTTGGTTCAGCGTGATGAAGATAAACACACCAAAACAAACAAGGCAACACATTAAAATGATTTATTTGTATCCACATTTGCAGGAAACACGCGCAGCACACACACACACGCACGCACGCATGCACGCATATGCTCGATGTAATCAGAGATTCCGCAAGAGGGGCCAGACATGTGCATGTGCTGGGTCTGCACACACACACACACACACACACACACACACACACACACACACACACACACACACACACACACACGCACAGGATTTTTTAACAGGTAAGTAACAGCATGACGTTTAGTCTCTGAGCAAATCTTCCAGCTGAATAAAGTCTAGAGGCTTCACGCCCCCAAGACACACACACACACACACACACACACACACACACACACACACACACATTCATTTGACCTGCTGACCTCTTGTCACAGAAAACCATGCAGGAATAATGATGGCTCAGTTTCAGTGTGATCCACTCATATTTTAAGGGTCTTATCTTACACAGACACCCCCCCCCCCCCCCACACACACACACATACACATCTGGCAGTTTAATAAATATTTCAGCAGTTATTAATGAATCCAAATTGGTTGGGCCATAGTTTTTTTGCCCAGTCTACTGTTCAGGTCATCGTCCAGTCCTGTCGTCCCACAGCTGGACGGGCTTGATGGAAAAATGGTTTCCCAGGCAGCTCAGAGTTCCAGACGGGCTTAAATATTTTCTCACCTCAGCTTTTTCTGTATTAATCCTATTTTAATCCACCTTTCATCGGTGCAAAGCCTAATTGTCCCGGTCTTTTGTAAAGCCAGATTTTTTTTAAATTCGTATTTGGCTCGGCTACCAGACATCACATCCCGTTAACACAGCCCAATACGAGCTCCCCAGCCTCCGCCGTGATCTGGGTGAGAGGTCAGGACGACTAGGTGGTCCCTGGCAAGGGGCCACAGGCAATAATAAGAGAATAAAAATATCCCGGTGCCGGAGGGGAAAGAGATTCCATTCACAACAATAGAGATGATCAATGAAACCGCCGGCTGCAGACGGTGACGGTCTCTTTCGAGCAGGCTGTTGTTGTTGCTGGGGTCGGGCCGGCTGGATGCCGAGCTCTCCGCGTACTGCGCATTCTTGTGGATGCACGTGTGTGGAAAAAGACAGAGCCCTGCTTGAGAAAGCATGTGTATGCATGTCTGTTTAATTCAGCGCACATGTATACTCCGTGGACCTTGGATGCTACTCTCGCCTTCTCTTTTTTTGCTGCTGCCGCTGCCGGATGATCCCAACTGACTTTTCTCCATTAGGAACTTTAAGAAACTAAACAAGCCGAGCTGAGCGCTCACATTTAGTGGGTTCTGTCAGAATGTTATCTGCTAAACCTCTGGCAGGGACCCTCAGTCCTAAATGGGGTTTTACGGATTGTCCAAGTCAGTGGATTTGAGCGTGATGCTAGTGGCCAGTTTGAGATTTAACGGGGGGTTTGAGGACTCGGGCTACCAGCTCGACGCTCTTTTGAGATGGTCCAATGTCACAGTGGAAGTTAGTCAACGGACGAGCTCAGAACCCATCATTGTTCCGACCATGACCGTGTGGGAATTCGCACACAGCTGGTTAGCTGTTAGGACGGAGCATAGCAGACATTCCAGTCGTGTTGTTCGATCCATGGTGAAAAACAAATCCAGTTTTGTAGCTCAGTACACACAGTTCTAATAAACAAGTCACACATCCTGATTAGATCCTGGTCCTGATTTATGCTGCTACCAACACTCAAATCATTCTTCTAAAGCCCTCGTAAAAAATCGGCTACTTGTAAACACTCGTTTTAAGGCGACTGCTGCTCCAAAGACTAAACACAAACACCGAAACTGTGACGACGTGATTAAAAGCCCGTTGAGTCTCCTCACATCATCCTCTCATGTTGTGCCATTGTGTTTCCGCATCTGTCTCTCCGTTCGTTGTTGTTCACACAAGAAAAGAGGGAGAGTTAACTGCAGGGAGGACGTCTTTAGGTGACACAAGCGGTGTCACGTCACCTCATATGGCCTTATGCATTGTGGGAAATGTATTTTCCATGACCTAATGGTGTATTCGTGCCTCTTTCCCCGCACAGACTACCGGACCGGGCCGTGTTTCACTCAGGTCAACAACCAGATGTGTCAGGGCCAACTCAGTGGGATCATCTGCACCAAAACCCTCTGCTGCGCCACCATCGGCCGGGCCTGGGGACACCCCTGCGAGCAGTGCCCCGCCCAGCCGCACCCCTGCAGGCGGGGGTTCATCCCCAACATCCGCACCGGAGCTTGTCAAGGTCAGACGAGTGGAATGTCACGATTTAAAATGCCAATTTTCTTGTCAAACAAATCCGGGTTAGTGTGCCAGACTAGCTGGACTCTTGCTGCTCATCATGCTGCGCACACCTGCCGGTCCGTACTGGGCATCCCAATCCCGTCCCTCTGGCAGAATAGATCAAAAAGAGTAAGATTATATAAGATAAACAAGTAAAATACGATCTTCTTTTATTAACATTCCTTCCCCTCCTCCACACACACACACAGACCCTCTCTAATAACTACCATAATAATCTGGAATAACCTACGACTGGCAATAAGCCTACATCAATATGGGACACATGTGGAGGTCGTTACCTTGGCTAAATGAGCCCAGTCATCTCGTCTCATGCGCCGCATCCAGAAGTGCTCACGGGCTTGTTCAGCTCCAAGTTCACCTGACCCAGAATCGCAAAGTCCAGACTCCTCCTCCTGCCTTCAGATGGTGTTTATGCTGCCTGCTGAGTCCATGCTCACGCGTCACGTAAACCTGCTGCTGGTGAGCACCCTCCCACGTGCCAGGTCCAAAATACTGGGAAAAATGACTCATTCCCTGTGGGAAAAATGTACACTTCGAAAACCCATTTTCTGTTGAAACAAGGGTCTTTCTGGGAAAGGATCATACGCATTAGAACCGGCGCCAAGACGCAGCTCACACAGAAAAGCAGAAACTGCATCGTTCTGAATGTGTGTTTAGTTAGTTGGAGGCCTAATTTTAACTGTGTAGGTTTCAGTAATCCCCTAATTTCATACTTTTTCCTTCCCATGGTAGATGTGGATGAATGCCAGGCTGTGCCGGGTCTTTGCGCAGGAGGCAACTGCATCAACACTGTTGGGTCCTACGAGTGTAAATGTCCCGCCGGCCACCGACAAAGCGACACCAGCCACAAGTGTGAAGGTGAGTTCAAGAAGGTCTGGATAAATACACATTCCAGTATGGCAAGGAAGGTGTGGATTCAATTTCAGGTCTGGCCTTTGCTCTGTGGAGCTTTTATGTTCTCCCAGTGCCTGTGTGGGTTTTTCTCCAGTGTCCCCAAAATGCATCAATTTGATTGGGGACCCTGAATTGTTCCTTGGTGTGAATGTGTGTGTGTGTGTGTGCATATGTCCTGTGATGGGCTGGTGACCTGTCCTGGGTGTATTCCTACCTCTCTCCCAGTGATGGCTGGGATGGTCTCCAGCCCCCCAGTGACCCTTGAAATCGACAGTTTCCAGTACACTTCCCATCAGAGCGAAGACAAATGAAGATTTATGAAGCTTTTCAAGTCTGATCTAAGAAGACGACATAAACAGTTCAAATGAAACAATCTGCATGAGCTAATGACGGATATAACTGAAACCAGATTGGAGAGAATATTTCCTGCAGTCAATTTTCTTGAATTTGGCATGTGGTTTTGGCCGTGTGGGACCCATCATGGCGTGCACTTTGCGATAACAATGGATTTACTGGGATCAGCTGACAAATCCCGGGGGAAGGTGTTTAACATTCCGAGTTTAGACGTTTGGGCCTGCACGTGCACGTAGAAAGTGACAATTGGAGTTAAACCATCGTGGCATTCAGGTTATCCAGGCAGGAAGCGTCCCTCCTGGACCAGAGCCGCCGTGGTCTTAGTCAGAGAAATCGGTTCCCCTGAAGGACCACACGTCTACGGGCTGCTTAGAGCCCGGACGGAGAGCCTCTGTGCTCCTCTGGTTCGGTTATCGTGACAAACATCAATGTGATTTGTGTCGGAGCTGATGGAGGGAGACGTCATCGGGGCTTCTGGGCGAACGCCACCACCGGATCTGGAGAGACGTGGGAAGAGGTTCAAAAGAAAACACCATCTGGTGATATTTTAGATCCAGGACACCAAGTAAAACTGGTCCCTGGCAACTGGCCCACTGTTAAAGGGTATCAAACATGTTTGGAAGCTCTTAAGTTGTTGATTTTTTATGGAGAAAAACATGTTTTTTTTCTCTCCGGGCTTCGTCCAACAAACCGGTTTTCCCTGTATGCAAATCAGCGAAACCCGGAGCAGCAGCGGTTGTGTGCCTGGCACAGACCGACAGGAAACCCGCGTTTAGCGAAATCTCACTAACAATCAGAGCGGACCGTCCTCAGGAGGCCGTTTCCAGGGAAAAGGCTGACTGAAAGCTTTCACGGTGAACTTGGCGGAGCTTAGTTAAGGATCGGCTGCACTTAAGATGTCACTCTGGGCAAAAGGCACCTGGTTCCATGCAGCCCAGGCTGTCCTTAACAGGCCCCCTCCTCCTTTTTCTCCGTCTCCTTCCATTTTCCTTCCATAAATACAGTCGTTTGGGTTGAAACCAGCTGTTAGTGTTGAACAAAGAAACAGTCGCAGCATCCTCAGACTTTCTCATTACCCGACCATGGAAGATGACATGACACTTGTTAGCCGAGTGTTTCTGTTCAGCTGCACAAACGTTAGCGGGTGGCAAGGGCATTTATTCACGTGTCCCCCTCTCTCACACACACACACACACACGCACACACACACAGGTGTTTATCTGGCCAGCTTTTTCCAGCCTCCTGCCCTCAGACGTGAGTCAGCAGGAGAAGAACGCTTCCTCAGATTCCCGAAGCAGCTGCAGCTTCGCACATCCTCACCGATGTGTCCGCCCCTACAAAGACAAACACGAACACACCCACCACTTTGTCAATGAAAGGGCACAGGTGCACACACACACACACACATTACCGCCTGGCCACGTCTGCACTAATGCAGTCATTATGGCCCAAAGTGGTGCTGTAATTACGTATATGTAAGAAAAATAAGAGTGACGCGTCCTAAAAACCACAGATGATGCAGCTAACCTGTCTGGTTTATTACACCCACGGTGGGAACTGCCATTGAAACGCAACAGGAGGGAGAAGCCCGCGCGACCCCATGACACGTGTGTTGTGCTGTGTGCTCCAGACATTGACGAGTGCAGCACCATCCCGGGCGTGTGTGACGGAGGAGAATGCACCAACACTGCCGGCAGCTACGTTTGCAACTGTCCCCGAGGCTACGTCTCCAGCACCGACGGCTCCAGGTGCATGGGTGAGTGCTTGGTGTTTTTGGACCTTGTTTGCACGCTCCCTCGGCCCGCCAGAACCCAGAACGCTGACGTGTAGCCGCCCAGCTCCCTCCCCCGCTTCCTTCCATGGCTTTGATGAGACAGCCCGGCCTGCAGAGCTTTGATCATCAGACGGCCGAACAGGCCCGGTTTCATTGACGACCCCGTCGGCGCCCCTCCCCGACCTCTCAAGAAGAGACTTCATTGTGAATTTTCTCCTCTCTGCTCTCTACCCTCCATCATGTTCCATGTGTTCCATTTTTTTTTGGGGGGGGGGGTTGTTGAAGCAGACCTATGCAGGAGAGTGTGTGAAGGTTGTGTGTTCCTAAAAAAATGGAAGAGTTGAAGGGAGGAGCAGAAATGAGGCAGACCATCCTAAATGTGCGCGCGCTCGCCCAAACCTTAAACCCTCTCCATCTGTTTGGCTTTATGTGTGTCCATATTTTGCATTCCCCCCCTCCTCCTTCCTGCTTTGCCCGGTGGAGACGCTGCAACTGTCTCCATATTTCAGCTGGATCCTGGCGGAGCTCGCTTGGAGAAAAGCGTGGAAAAGGCTCTGCGTTGACTCTGCTGTGCGTCCGTCCATCCTCTCCGCTTTCTCTTTGTTCCGTGTCTCCCATATCTGTTGCCCCGTTTCCCCCTGCACTGTTTCTCCTCAATCTTTGACGTTTTCTTCCTGCGCTTCGCTTACTTCAGTTATAGGTTCCAGCCCCTCAGCCAGCAGCAGGGTAGGAGGGCGTAAAAAAGGAGAGTGAAAATACAGCAGGTGGCCGCCGCCGCCACCGCGAATCCTTTTGCTTTAATCGCTCGTCCCACTTCCCACTGGAATCAAAAGCAGACCGGATGAGTTCGGGTCCAGTCACATGACGTCTCGTCCCGCCTTTGTGTCCTTTTTATCCTGATGAACTTCAGAATTCTTCCTGTTGTAAGAGCTGTGTGTCCGGTGTTGGCCCGCGGCTCGTCCCTTGTGTCTCGAGGTGTTTTGGCCCTCCTGTCGGATAATCAGCTGTGGAGGATTGGACCGCTAACAGCTGCCAGGAGGGGGGGGGGGGGGCATAATCAGAGGCTAATGCTCTTTCACACCTTGGATGCTTTAAACGTGGAGAAGACCTGTCCAGTCAGTCAGTCAGTCAGTCAGTCTGTAAAAATGCAGTCCAAAATGAAAGCATATGCCTGTGAGGGTCTGGATCCAGTTTAAGTCGGCAGCAGCATTACCCCCCCCCCCCCCCCCACCCAGCCTGCTTGGTCGTGTGGAGCGTCTCTGTCCTTTGCTAGCTTTTCTCTACATTCTGCATGTTTGCATGTGCCTTTCTGTGCGTGTTCTGGAAGTGCAGGAAGGACTCGTCATGTATAATCACATGTTAACTGGACTGTACCGGACCTGGAACCGGGCCTGGACCCAGGCCTGGGCTCGCATTCTATCTACGGTAAATGGCAAGAATTGGGCCACATGGAAGTGATTAATTCCAGACTGCTAGCTTATTAGAGAGTTAATCAACGTGTGCCCCCTCCCCTCCCCAACCCGCCTCTCCCCTTCCCCAGTATTTGTCTGCGTAAGCGCTCAAACTTCTCTCACATATGTTTTACACTTTGGAAGATAACACACATGCCCCCAACCCCCCCCCTCTGCCTTTTTCCTGCTCCTTTCCATTAAAATCCCTCTCTGCCCCATTTACCGGTCACACATGCTCCTTCAGCCCCAGTCCCCCCCCCCTCCCGCTCCATTGACCCTGAACTGGAACACTGTAACAAATAAGGCCCCCTTTTTGGAGGCCCTTCAGATTCCTGGAGTTAGTTGAGACCCCAGGCAACCTCTTCCTGCTGCCAGCCCATAAAGAAGCTTCCTCTCCAGTCTCTGCGGTGGGACTTGACCCGACCTGTCCAGCTCTCGTATGTGTGGACAGTGGTGATTATTTGTGACCTTGTCCTGCCTGGGATATGGTGTTAATAGTGGAAAAGTGCTAAAAATGTTTAAAAGGGATCCACCAGTCGTGCTGAAAAGCGATGTTTTACTGCCCCCTGTGGGTGAGGTCAGAAATGCACTTGGACGACACAAAAAAACTGCACCACAGCAAACTTTGTTTGTATATTTGCCCTAAACTACAAGATGCCCGGTACTACAAGAACATAGGCTATACTTCACAAATAAATTGGATTGTAGTTATAACAATTAAATGATGTGCAGTTTGAAAGAGATGAGATCTCTTAAATGTTGCGCTGCTCCTCTGGCCCCAGCTCCCGCTGGCACTGAAGTGTTCAGAGGTTCTGCTTGTGTTAGTCATAGCAACACTCATCACGTGAATATCCAAATGGAAGCTCCTCCAATTTGGCATAAATATTTGCCAGGACTCAAGTATGAGCTGATCAGCCATGTTTACATGTTGCAGAATTTAGCTGCAACAGCCGCACACAAACACTGTAATCCAACACAGAATCTTTGATTTTGTTGACATTATGTTTTGGAACCAAGTGGCGCGGCTCCTGCATGAGTCCGTGCAGAGGTCTGAGGTTGCTGGGTTTGGTTCTGCACCGGTTTCGAGCACTTTTTTGGCTTGCTAACTTAAACCTGCGTCTCCTCTCCCTTTCAGACCAGCGGGTTGGCACCTGCTTCTCTGCGCTGGCTAACGGCCGCTGCGCCGCCGAGCTGAACGGACAGTACACAAAGATGCAGTGTTGCTGCGACACGGGACGTTGTTGGGCTCTGGGTCAGATCCCCGAGATGTGTCCTGTCAGAGGATCTGGTACGTATAAGATAATCAGACAAATCCTTCTCTAAAAATGTCTGTCTGAGCAGATCCCAATATCCCTGAAGCCTGATTGATATTAGCTTGAAATCGAGACAGAATATCAATCACACCCTTTATTGTTCCGTTAAAAAAACTGGCAGTCTTCACAAAAGACTGTGTAGAACTTGGCAGGAGGAGAAGCAGTAAATAAACACGAGAGTCTAAATGTTCCATGTTCCAAACGAGCTTCACAGAACTGGCAAAAGAGACAGTAGTGACAGTCTTCATGTTTATGTGTGTGTGTGTGTGTGTGTCTGAGAGCGTCTCCACTCAAACTGATTAGCATGATGTCATGAGCGCAAACCAAACACAGAAAGATGGAACAGATTTCTGCGAAGATAATGACCCATTATGCTCTTCAGAAAGCTCTTCCTCTGCGTGAGAGTGTGAGCCACACTTTATCTGTTACTGATCTGGACACACACTCGCCTGCCAAGACAGGACGAGTGTGTGTCCAGATCTGTTTCTGTCTGTGTATGTGTGTGTGTCCTTGTCATAATGAATTAAGAACCCACAAACACAAACATAGAGTGCAAATACCACCCTATAGAGTACACATATGGTATGTTATATTAGCAAACGGCATGCTAACGGCATGCTAAAGTAGGGCAGACCAATCACTTCGCACTCATTAGTCAGACGGACTTTCTCTCCGGTAAAATAACATCTGAAAACAGTACAAAATATTTAGTTTAAATGGCCAATTTGATATTTCAACAAGAACATCAGAATTTATCGCATTTTCTGGTCCTGCCAGGAAACAGTGAGGGATTTATTGTGTCTGTCTGGATCAGAATCATCCACAAGCTGATCAGACACAGAATGTTTGGAGGTGGAATGAGAGACCTGAGATAAACCAGCAGACCTGAGGTGCAGCTCAGCCTCTGCCTGGACCACGTGCGCTGACCTTGTTTCTCTTGCAGAGGAGTTCAGACGTCTGTGCATCGTGGGCGTCCCTCAAGGACACGGCATCCCCAACGTCTACCCCAATACCAATTTCCCCACCTATGGATTCGGATTCAAGTTTCCCAGCGTACCAAATGGGAATGGGAATGGAGGAAACGGTGGCAATGGTGGCAACGGTGGCAACGGAGGAGGCTTCGGAGGCAACGGCGGAGGATTCGGGGGCAACGGAGGCGGATTTGGAGGCAACGGAGGCGGATTTGGAGGCAACGGAGGAGGAGGGGGAGGAGGAAATTTACACATTGGTGAGGTTTCCTTTAGCAAAGTCAGGGTCGGAGCTTTGTCTGTTTGGACCTTGTTGACATTTTTGCCGCATGAACTCAGGCTCGGCCTCGGTCAACGAGTCCATCGACGTTTGCAAACACTTCACCAACCTGTGTCTGAACGGACGCTGCATCCCGACACCCACCAGCTACCGCTGCGAGTGCAACATGGGCTACAAACAGGACGTCCGCGGAGAGTGCATTGGTAAGAATAAAGCTGTCGCCTCCACCAGGTCCTAAAATGTCTCCAAGTGTTGAGTTGAAGGACTTGATTCTCATGTGGGAAGAGCCACATTCTGCAGGCACGTCTCACACGTTTGGACGAACGTTGACTGCACTGCACTGCCCTCTTCTGGTGACTGGAGGAACTCCCTCAGTGCAGGCGGACGTTCACACGTTGAACCTCTGAGTGGCATCATTTTCTGTCTCTTTTCCAGATGTGGATGAATGTGTGAGTAACCCCTGTATCAACGGGGACTGCGTCAACACGCCCGGGTCGTATCACTGCAGATGTCATGAGGGGTATCAGGGAACACCCACGAAACAGGCCTGCATCGGTACGTCCCGCTGTGCCGCGGAACGCTTTTCCTCCCCGACGTGTCGCTGTAACGCCGCTTTTCCTCCTCTGTTCTTGGCAGACATCGACGAGTGCATCGTGAACGGGGTGATGTGCCGCAACGGCCGCTGCGTCAACACGGAGGGAAGCTTCCAGTGCATCTGCAACGCCGGCTTTGAGCTCACTCCCAATGGGAAGAACTGCGTCGGTGAGCCTCGGATAGGGCTGAACTTTCGCCCGAAACTGCCGCTTTTGTGACCCGGGCCTAAATGTTCTGTCCCTCTGCGTCCCTCCAGATCATGACGAGTGTGCAACCACCAACATGTGCCTCAACGGCATGTGCATCAACGAGGACGGGAGCTTTAAGTGTATCTGCAAGCCTGGCTTTGCTTTAGCACCTAATGGACGTTACTGCACCGGTATGAATGATTCATGGGGCAAACAGAATCCTCAGCGCGCCGTCTGTGGAGCACTCACAGATCTGCTGCTTTTAAATCTTGCAGACGCCTTAACTCTGTCCAAAGTTTTTGGTTTATAAGAACATCTCCGTATACCCTCAAGCAGTGTCCAGAAAAAGACAGATTGATATTTGGGTCACTGGCCAGAGAGCGCACCAGTGCACGTCCCAGTGCAGCACATAACTTTTGAATAAATGCCGATTAATTCGTGAACCTTTCCACGCCTAAATGTCTTACCTGATGAAGTTGAAGCGCCAGCTGACGGTCCCCTCCTCCCCTTCTCAGACATCGACGAGTGTCAGACGCCCGGCATTTGCATGAACGGCCGCTGCATCAACTCGGAGGGCTCCTTCCGCTGCGAGTGTCCCCCCGGCCTGGCCATCGGCGTCGACGGGAGAGTGTGTGTGGACACTCACATGAGGACCACCTGCTACGGTGCCATCAAGATGGGCACGTGCTCGCGGCCGTTCCCTGGCGCCGTCACCAAGTCCGAGTGCTGCTGCGCTAATCCTGAGCACGGTTTTGGAGAGCCGTGCTACCCCTGTCCCTCTAGAAACTCAGGTATAAAACGGACATTAAACGCACAGATCGTGTCAGCTGCTTCTTTTTTGTTAATCTGGAGAAAAAGGGGGAAAAAAAGAACCAGTTTTTTTCATCTTTCAGCCGAGTTCCAGGCTTTGTGCAACAGCGGCATCGGCATCACAGCGGATGGCAGAGGTGAGTGTCCGCCGCGCCCTTTCCGTGCGCCGTGTCCGCGTTTACCTACAGACGACCTGTTCGCCCCTAGACATCAACGAGTGCGCGCTGGACCCCGACATCTGTCAGAACGGCATCTGCGAGAACTTGAGAGGAAGCTACCGCTGCATCTGTAACATCGGTTACGAGTCTGACACCAGCGGCAAAAACTGCGTCGGTGAGTCGGTTAGAAAAGACGAGGGAAACCTCCCCGATGACCTCCCGCTTCTAACCGGTTCCTCCACTCGACTTCCTGCAGACATCAACGAGTGTCTGGTGAACCGTCTGCTCTGTGACAACGGTCTGTGCAGAAACACTCCGGGTTCCTACACCTGCTCCTGCCCCAAAGGATTCGTCTTCAAACCCGAATCGGAGACTTGTGAAGGCGAGTGCAGACACACACACACACACACACATACGCACACTTGTTGTTTGTTTGCCTCGTGTCCACATGTGCGGCTGTTTCCACCAACAATCGCAGCCATTGTGAGGCGACATCATTGCCAGATGTGTTGAATTTAGCTTCCAGTAAACATGTGGTGGGGAGCAGACGCGTGTCCACTTTGTCCAGAGGTGATGGTGAAGATCTGACTCAGCCTCTTGGCTCTGACTGGGGATGGGTGCACATGTTTCAGATATCAACGAGTGCCTCTCCAGCCCGTGTGTCAACGGAGTGTGCCGCAATGTGGCCGGGTCCTTCAACTGTGAGTGCTCGCTGGGCAGCAAACTGGACTCCACCAACACCATCTGTGTGGGTAAGAATTCTGCTGACACATGATGGGTCGTAAAAACAAGCAGAATGGGACAAAAAATAATGATTAGACACGCTTACTTCCTCTTGGAGGAACAATTTGTCCCCACAAATGCTAGGATTCTGAGATTATAACGGGATAAGATCAACTTTTACTGGTTTTATTGGTAGCTCTGAAAATACTAGAGTTCCACCCCCATTTGAGAATATATTGATGTTGTCATAGCAACCTTGCTAATGTCAGAAACCAGATCAACTCCAACGGGACCAAAGCTCTGCAGTTTTGTAACACTAGGATACAAAGGTCGAAGGTAAAATGAATTTATATCAGGAGGAATACGCTGTTATGTAAATGAGCTGCAGAACTGTAGAGCGGAGCAAATAAGAAATCGAAAGGTTGAAGAGCTCAGCCTGAGAAAGCCAGTGAGTGGTCAGAAAGGATTTGCAATCTCAAGAGCGTCAGCACATCAAATGATCACTGATGCTGACCTCAAAGCTTGAGCGAGAAGGTCAGCAGGATACAGGAACCCGAGACCTTTCAAGCTTTTAAAAACAAACAGCAGCTTGGAGCTCTGCAATAATCCAGCCTGGATGCAGTGAAGCCATGGACAACTTTATGGTTCTTAGCGCTCAACTTCCAAATGAAAACCGTGTTTTTGGAAAAAAAAAAAGAGCAGTGATGTGATACGCCCAACAGAAATAACGAAGGGCCCAAGATGGAACCTTGAGGCATCCCGTAAGCGAAGATACCTTTAACCTTGAACTTTGAACCCCTGAACTGGAGTTGCTGATCATTGGTTTCTGTCTCATCAAACCTCCTACTCCTCATCTTCTCCATCAGGAAGATTCTTTTAAATTTCCACTGTTATTTCCAGAGATAAATGTCTGAGGAGGACAAAGACTCGTCCTGTTGTTTTCCTCCTCCAGCGCACGAAATTGAATCCTGTCTTTTCCAGCCCAGTGGCAGCTAACAAGGCTAACATAAACCAAACACGGTTCTCAGCAATCACACCATCTATTACATTCGTGTCAGGAAGAGTGAAAACAAAAGAGCCTCACATTCAGGCTGGCAGGCAGCAGGTCATTGTGTGCTGGCTTCCACTGTTCTGTTGTTATTTTTGGGATGTTATCATGACTAATGCAGGAGACAAATGATACCGTGGCTAAAAAGTCACTAAGTGAGCACTACTGCCCTGTCAGCGGCTCAGGTCTGTGGTTTGAACAGGGCCGAGCCCGGCTGTGGTTCTAGTTCCTCACGTGGTTGTTGTCGTTGCCGTGGTTCCACAGACAGCATGAAGAGTACCTGCTGGCTGACCATACAGGACAACCGCTGCGAGGTCAACATCAACGGAGCCACGCTGAAGTCCGAGTGCTGCTCCACGCTGGGGGCGGCCTGGGGGAGCCCCTGCGAACCCTGCGAGATCGGTCAGTTCAATTGTGTGAAAGTATATGAATGAATTAAACAGTGAATCAAACACAGTCTCCTCTGGTCTCCTCAGACACCTCCTGCTCTCGGGGGCTTGCTCGTATGAAGGGGCTCGTCTGCGAAGGTAAAAACGTGGCGCTAACAGCTCCTGTGACGCACAACGGCCCCGTGGTAGAAACCCCCCTGTGCTCTCTCCTACAGACATTAATGAGTGTGAGGTGTTCCCTGGCGTGTGCACCAACGGCCGCTGTGTAAACGCCCAGGGCTCCTTCCGCTGCGAGTGTGCCGAGGGTCTCACCTTGGACAGCACCGGGCGAACGTGTGTTGGTAAGAATCAAGCACAAGCCCGTGTTTGTACCAGGACTCCCCTTCCCCCCCACCTGACCTTAACTTTAATTCTGGATTTGCAGACCTGCGGAGTGAGCAGTGCTACTTGAAGTGGCACGAGGACGAGTGCGGCGAGCCGTTGCCTGGGAGATACCGCGTGGACATGTGCTGCTGCACCGTGGGCACCGCCTGGGGCGTCGACTGCGAGGAGTGTCCCAAACCCGGATCACCAGAATTCAATGCAATCTGCCCCCGAGGGAACGGCTTTGCCAACAGGGGGGACATTCTGACTGGGAGGCCCTTCTACAAAGGTAGATGGAGTCACTCCGTTCCTTCCCAACACTGAAATGGACTCTTGTTTGGATAAAGACGATCCTTTAGTCGGGAACGTCAGCCAAGATAGGTCAGACTATTTCAAACTCTTCATCATTAAAACCCTCCCCAGTGTAAACAGCCAGCTAATATGGAGCAGGAAGGTCCCACAGAACCCACCGCTGGGTAATCAGATTACATCTAAACGTGGTCATTAAAGCCCAGAATCGTCCTCTTCATTCAGTGAAACTGTATCAGATTCATTCCTGACGCCATCTTTCCTGATTCGCCTGCAGATGTGAACGAGTGTAAAGTGTTCCAGAGTCTCTGCACCTACGGAAATTGCCGGAACACCATCGGGAGTTTCAAGTGTCGCTGCAACAGCGGCTTTGCTTTGACTGCGGAGGAGAGGAACTGCACAGGTGTGAGGGGACGCCACAGGCACTCCGTCAGATTCTGGTCTCCATCGGACAGTCAGCAGCTTTTGTCTTTCAGACATCGACGAGTGTCGCATCTCGCCGGACCTGTGCGGCCCCGGCACCTGCGTCAACACCCCCGGCAGCTTCGAGTGCGAATGTTTCGAGGGCTACGAGAGCGGATTCATGATGATGAAGAACTGCATGGGTGCCTAACGCAGAGCCTTTCCCAGCGCCGCCCTGAACTGGTACCCGAGCCCGACATGGCTAACATCACCTTCTCTGCCCTCACAGACATCGACGAGTGCGAGAGGAACCCCATGTTGTGCCGCGGAGGAACCTGCCTCAACACAGAGGGAAGTTACGAGTGTGAATGTCCCCCCGGACACTCGCTCAGCACGGATGGATCTGCCTGTGAAGGTCGGCAAGATGTTGGAAAAAACGTCTAGAACCCGAGGAGTGCTGGTTGTCACCTTATTCTGTTCCGTCAGATGTGAACGAGTGCCAGCTGAGTGAAAACCTGTGCAAGAACGGTCAGTGCATCAACATGGCAGGAACCTTCCAGTGTTCCTGTGACACTGGGTACCAGGCCACCCCGGACCGGCAGAGCTGCGTAGGTGAGTGGCTCCAGTCTCAATACGAAGTTGGCGAGTACGGACTTGAGGAGTACACCTAAAAGTACACACTTCCTGCAATTACTGCTGCTGTTGCTGGCTGAGATGAAAAGCATGGTGGGACACCTAGCTGTCCCCGGGACACCTAGCTGTCCCCAGTCCATACTGGTCGGATACATACTTGATAAGCAAGTACACACTTGGAGTGTACGTTGCAATAATTGGGTACTTAGCATTGGAATAGCACTTGGGCAGCAATTGATGGAATGCAAGTCCACATGTTGAGAAACAACTATTGTCACCTGTGGAACCTAATGAGACCCGTCTGTTGCCTCCCTTTGCAGATATTGACGAATGCACCATCATGAACGGAGGCTGTGAAACCCACTGCACCAATTCAGAAGGCAGCTACGAGTGCAGCTGCAGTGAAGGCTATGCGCTCATGCCAGACCTCATGACCTGCACAGGTGTGCAGCGACAACACACCTGTGTCACCCGTTCTGCTCGCAGCTGTGGCTCACTCCAATCAACACGTTTGTGCTTTCGTCAGATATCGACGAGTGTGAGGAGACGCCAGACATCTGTGACGGAGGCCAGTGCACCAACATTCCCGGGGAGTACCGCTGCCTCTGCTACGACGGCTTCATGGCGTCCATGGACATGAGGACGTGTATCGGTGAGAGGACAGACGGTCCTTAACCAAACCACATGCCCCCATCAGGAAGTTCATGCTTTAATCCGTCCATACAGATGTGAACGAGTGTGACTTGAACCCAAACATCTGTCTCCACGGCGACTGTGAGAACACCAAAGGCTCCTTCATCTGCCACTGTCAGCTGGGCTATTTTGTCAATAAGGGCTCCACGGGCTGCACAGGTACACACAGACAGACCGACACCAGGGTCTGAGTAGCTCGTTTCAAACAGGAGCATATTTCTTCGTTTTGGAATGACTCTTCTTTGTGTACGTCTAGATGTGGACGAGTGTGAGATCGGGGCTCACAACTGCGACATGCACGCCGCCTGCATCAACGTTCCCGGCAGCTTCAAGTGTCGCTGTCGGGACGGTTGGATCGGCGATGGCATCAAGTGTGTGGGTAAGTGCTCGATCACATGGTGCCCAGGGCACCAGGCCTGAGGGAGTTGCTGGAGCTCTTTTTTCCCCCTGTGCTTCTGTAGATCAGGACGAGTGCTCCGGGGAAGACCACAACTGCAATCTGAACGCCGACTGCGTCAACACGCCGGGTTCCTACAGGTGTGCCTGCAAGGACGGCTTCGTCGGGGACGGGTTCTCCTGCTCTGGTACGGACGACAGCTGAATCTCTGAGGGTGGCTCTTCCAGAGTTGGTTCACCTGCAGTAACGTTGCACTCTGTTGCAGACATGGACGAGTGCGCGGACAACGTGAACCTGTGCGAGAACGGCCAGTGCCTGAACGCTCCCGGCGGGTACCGCTGCGAGTGCGAGATGGGCTTCACCCCCACTGAAGACAGCAAGGCCTGTCAAGGTGCTGCTCCCACGCCGCCACGTTTTATTCCTCCCTCCGTTTTATTCCTCCCTGACTCTAGCGACTTCTCTGCCGCAGACATCGACGAGTGTAATTTCCAGAACATCTGCGTGTTCGGATCATGCCAGAACCTTCCGGGGATGTTCCGTTGCGTGTGCGATGACGGCTACGAACTGGACCGCAGTGGGGGAAACTGCACTGGTGAGTGTGGACGTGAGGCCGTCCCAGTGTTCAGAGGAACACAGAGGTTCCTACATGTCAGAGGGGTGTGTGTTGGGGACGCTGCTCACCTCGTGTGTGTCCCTGCAGACATCAACGAATGCGCCGACCCCGTGAACTGCATCAACGGCCTGTGTGTGAACACGCCAGGAAACTACATGTGTAACTGTCCCGTTGATTTTGAGCTCAATCCCACCGGAGTGGGCTGTGTGGGTGAGTCAGACCCATTTAAATCAGAGGCTGGTCTCAAATAAAGAAAATATAGATACATAAAAAAAAATTGTTTTGGTTTTCGAACATACTCACTGTTTTAATAAACGGACCGAAATGTGAGAGTTGAATCTCGCTGTTGCTCTGGGCGACGGTGACAACTCCCCCTTGTACGTGTGCGTCTTCAGATACCCGTGTTGGCAACTGCTTCCTGGACACCAACGCGCGCGGCGATGGAGGAATCTCCTGCAGCCTAGAGATCGGCGTGGGTGTGACGCGCGCTTCCTGTTGCTGTTCTCTGGGAGGAGCCTGGGGAAACCCGTGTGAACTGTGCCCCCCCAGCAACTCCTGTAATGCCAATAATCCCAGTCGCAAGATGTCAAAGCTCTTTCCGTCTCTGTCTGAAATGGAAGTTCGCTCTAACTCCTGTGTTTTGTCTGCAGCGGAATACAAGACTCTCTGTCCTGGAGGGGAGGGCTTCAGGCCCAACCCCATCACCGTCATCCTGGAAGGTAACTGTCCGCTCTCCAGCCGCAGCTACAGTCACACATCGGGCGGAATAGTGTAACGGTGCGAACTCTCCTCCAGATATCGATGAGTGCCAGGAGCTGCCGGGTCTCTGCCAGGGTGGAATCTGCATTAACACCTTTGGCAGCTTCCAGTGCGAATGTCCAGCAGGCTACTACCTGAATGAGGAAACTCGCATCTGTGAGGGTAAGAACCCACGCGGGAACGTGCTCAGTCTTACAGCAGCGGAGGAGTTAATCCACCACCCGCCTCCACTCGTCCACGTCTCTTCACAGACATCGACGAGTGCAGGAGCAGCATCGGGATCTGCGGCCCTGGTACCTGCTACAACACCGAGGGCAACTACACCTGCGTGTGCCCCCCCGAGTACATGCAGGTCAACGGGGGAAACAACTGCATGGGTGAGACGGAGGAGGATATGGAGACAGTTTCTGTTTGGTTTCTTTGCAAAAGGAGACTTTCAGTCCTTCCCTCCGTCCTCTCCTCGACGCAGACATGAGGAAGAGCGTGTGCTACCGCAACTTCAACGACACCTGCGAGAACGAGCTGTCCTTCAACATGACCAAGAAGATGTGCTGCTGCGCCTACAATGTAGGGAAAGCCTGGAACAAGCCGTGCGAAGCCTGTCCAACTCATGCTTCCTGTGAGTGTCCACACACACACACACACACACACACACACACACACACACACGCCATAAAACACCTCTAAAATAACCACCAACACACATCCACAAACGTCCTGCTGTCTGTTACAGCGGAGTATCGGCTGCTGTGTGGTAACCAGGCCCCTGGCTTCATCATCGACATCCACACCGGAAAACCCATCGGTAAGGACCGAACACAGGCGGAACAGTTCAGAAGCAGTTTCCTCTCTGATTTGATGCCGTTGATCTGTTCAGATATCGACGAGTGCAGAGAGATCCCCGGCATCTGCGCCCACGGAGTTTGCATCAACCAGATCGGGAGCTTCCGCTGTGAATGTCCGATGGGCTTCAGCTACAACAACATATTGCTCATCTGTGAAGGTGAGACCAAGGACGGCTGTGCTTCCCTCTTTACACCAAAACACACCCACCTACATGCGCACACACTTGTGAATTGCACCTATTGATACACAAGTACAGTCACCTCCGTCCATCACCCAGAACCCATCTGAGTCAAACTGGAGCTGTTGTGGTTCCCTGTCCTTCTGTCTGTCTAACCACACGAGTGGACAGTCATGGGGCCTGTGATTGACGTCCACCTCTTCCTCCTCCTGCTCTGTAGACATCGATGAGTGCAGCAGCGGAGACAACCTTTGCCAGCGTAACGCCAACTGTATTAACATTCCGGGCAGCTTCCGCTGCGAGTGCTCGCCGGGCTTCAAGCTGTCTCCTAACGGTGCCTGCGTGGGTGAGTCCAGGCTGTCTGAGAGGTCCCACTCCCTCAGGGAGGTGGACAGACTCGCGGAGATGTGTGGGAAATGTCAAACGTCCCTCGATGTTTGTTTTTTGTGTGGTCAAAAACTAGTATTCTTGTTTGGCGTTTGTCAGATCGGAACGAGTGCCAGGACATCCCCAACGTGTGCAGCCACGGCGAGTGTATCGATACGCAGGGCAGCTATCGCTGTCTCTGCCACAACGGCTTCAAGGCCACTGCTGATCAGAGCATGTGCATGGGTGAGCGGCGTGCGCTGAAACCCGCCGAGTGACCGTCGGCGTCCGAATGTAACACCCTCTCTTTGGTTGTTTCCATGCGCGTCTCAGACATCGACGAGTGCGACAGGCAGCCGTGCGGGAACGGCACCTGTAAAAACACGGTGGGCTCCTACAACTGCCTCTGCTTCCCCGGCTTCGAGCTGACGCACAACAACGACTGCATGGGTAAGAGCGGCGCGCACCGGCGCGAGGACTTGGACCGAGTCGGGAAAGTGCTGACATTGGGTGCTGGGTTTACCTCGCAGACATCGATGAGTGCAGCGCTCTCCAGGGCCAAGTGTGCAGGAACGGACAGTGCATCAACGGACTGGGCTCCTTCCAGTGCCTCTGCCACGAGGGTTACGAGAACACTCCCGACGGGAAGAACTGCATCGGTCAGTCTGAAAATAAAAGAGCAGCACAGATTTTGCTCGACACACACAGGCAGAAAAGCCCGCTCTTCCCAACCGACCCCATGTTCCAACAGATATCAACGAGTGTGTGAGTCTGCCTGGTACCTGCTCCCCGGGGACCTGTCAGAACCTGGATGGATCCTTCAGGTGCATCTGCCCGCCGGGCTATGAGGTGCAGAATGACCAGTGTATAGGTGAGACGTGCGTCCGTATGTCTGACCCCATGCGCTGAAGGTGCGCACGTTCACACATTCTCCCCTCCCAGACATCAACGAGTGCGAGGTGGAGCCCAACATCTGCCAGTTTGGCACCTGCACCAACACCCCCGGCAGCTTCCAGTGCACGTGTCAGCCGGGATTCGTGCTCTCAGACAACAAACGCCGCTGCTACGGTATTCATCTGACACGTGATCTTCTTTTCTCACGTGAAATTGCTGCGATGAAGATCTTTATGGATTGTTTTACCGGCAGACACAAGGGAAAGCTTCTGTTTCACCAAATTTGAGGCTGGAAAATGCTCCGTCCCTAAAGCTCTAAACACCACCAAGGCCAAGTGCTGCTGCAGCAAGATGCCGGGAGAGGGTTGGGGGCTTCCCTGTGAGCTGTGCCCACGAGAGAGTGAAGGTTTGCAACAGAGATGCACAGACACGCACAGTTTTTAATGACAGCAGGTATAAATGATCTCCTGTACATCTCCAGCTGCCTTTGAAACTCTGTGTCCCTACGGCCTTGGAACCGTGATTGGACCAGGAGAAACTGGCGAAGGTGAGCGGCAGCAGAAACGAGCCCCTGCGTGTCACACATAGGGATGTCTTGTGAGTGGTAACGCTTTTTCTTACTCTTCTCAGACATGAATGAGTGTCTGGAAAACCCAGGAGTGTGCCAGAATGGTATCTGCATCAACACGGATGGCTCGTTCCGCTGTGAATGCCCCTTTGGATACAACCTGGATTACACAGGGGTCAAGTGTGTCGGTGAGATGACTTCAGAAAATAGTTTTCCAGAGCCAAAACATGCCTTTCACCATCGAAAAAGATGTTAGCACCTGGTAGCACCAGTTCTGGAAGGTTTATTGATAAAATGGAACCACAGATAAAGGCAGGACAAAGCTGTCGACATTCCTGAGTGTTTGATGAAGATGTCGGCGTCTCGGCTCTTCCTCAGACACCGACGAGTGCTCCATCGGAAACCCGTGTGGAAACGGAACCTGCACCAACGTGGTCGGAGGGTTCGAGTGTTCGTGCCAGGATGGTTTTGAGCCGGGACCCATGATGACCTGTGAAGGTCAGTTACTCAGAGTGCTGACACACTTTCGCCACTAGGTGGGGGAAAAAAGAGTTGACGACTATCTCTCTCTTCAGATGTAAACGAGTGCTCCCAGAATTCTTTGCTGTGTGCCTTCCGTTGCGTGAATACCTTTGGCTCCTATGAGTGCATGTGTCCTGCTGGCTACGTCCTGCGAGATGATCAGCGCATGTGTAGAGGTGAGACGCCGTCGGGTTTCCCTTCTGCAGCCTCTCTTGAACTCCTCAATTCACTCCGCAGGTTCACTTCATGAACATGGTTTTTATTCCCTCGCTCTGTGTGCAGATCAGGACGAGTGCTCCGAAGGGCTGGACGACTGTGACTCCAACGGTATGACTTGTAAGAACATGATTGGTTCCTTCGTGTGCATCTGCCCTCCCGGGATGCAGCGCAGGCTGGATGGACAGGGTTGCACGGGTGAGTAAAACCAGCCGCGGCTGCTCCGAGGAGCTGCTCGATCCACCTCTTTAATCTCTTCATCCTGTTGCGACAGACCTGAACGAATGCCGCGCCAAACCGGGCATCTGTAAGAACGGGCGCTGCATCAACACGGTAGGGAGCTACCGCTGCGAGTGCAACGACGGGTTCGAGCCGAGCTCCACCGCAACCGAATGCATTGGTAAAGATCTGCTGGAGAGCATGTTCCAACACGCTGGAGATGAATCGGTGACTAAAACCGGACGCCATCTTTCCTACAGACAACAGGAAGGGCTACTGTTACACGGAGGTTCTGCAGACCATGTGCCAGCAGTCGTCCACCGGCCGGATCAGCGTGACCAAGTCCGAGTGCTGCTGCCACATCGGCCGAGGCTGGGGGTCGCAGTGTGAGCTCTGCCCTCTCCCCGGCACCGTCCAGTTCAAGAAGATGTGCCCGCTCGGACCGGGCTACACCACCGACGGCAGGGGTGAGTGACACCAACGGCACGGTTCTAGCGAAGCTCCAACGATGTGTTGCTGACGATGTGACTTGAATCTTCAGACATCAACGAGTGCCAGGTGTTGCCAGATCTGTGTCGCAACGGTCAGTGCATCAACACCATCGGCTCCTACCGCTGCCACTGCAACGTGGGCTACAAGACAGACTTCACCGCCACCTCCTGCGTCGGTACGGCCGCGCTCCGATTTTCACCACGCGTCTCTGAAGCCCGGCCGACCTGCGTTCCTCGTCCCGGCCGTCCATTCACTCCTCTTGTTTTCTGCGTGTTCCAGAT
This sequence comes from Takifugu rubripes, assembly GCF_901000725.2. Classification (NCBI taxonomy): domain Eukaryota; kingdom Metazoa; phylum Chordata; class Actinopteri; order Tetraodontiformes; family Tetraodontidae; genus Takifugu; species Takifugu rubripes. The sequence goes on from NC_042304.1 coordinate 9,685,367, forward strand.
ATGGACGAGTGCGCCGCGTCTCCAAAGCCCTGTAACTTCCTGTGTAAGAACACCGAGGGCAGCTACCTCTGCTCCTGCCCCAGAGGCTACAGCCTGCAACCAGACGGAAAGACCTGCAGAGGTGATTTTCACCATAGTAAACTAAGCCACTCCTCTTTTGGTTACAAGCCTAACCTAAAGCTTCATTGGAGATTCCATTTCTGTCCTCAGATGTGGACGAATGCTCGACGAAGCAACACAACTGCCAGTTCCACTGTGTCAACACTATTGGAGGCTTCACTTGCAAGTGCCCGACTGGGTTCACGCAGCACCAGACAGCCTGTATCGGTGAGCTGAATGTAACGCTCAGGACTAAAGTTCGTACCGTTGTGATGCTGCCGTCCGTGAACATTTTTCCAATCTGGTTTAGACAACAACGAGTGCGCTGGGTCAAACAGCGGGTGTGGCTCCCGCGCTTCCTGCGTCAACACGCCCGGCAGCTTCAACTGCGAATGCTCCAAAGGTTTCTCCTTGGATACCTCAGGCATTGAGTGTGAAGGTGAGGCTCCCGCCTTCGCAGTGAAGATGGTTTAGATAGGTGGCGCTCTCACGCGCTCCACGATGTGGAAGGACTTTGCTGAAGCTCTTCGGTGTGTGCGTTTGTGTCGATCAGATGTGGACGAGTGCAGCAACAACCACCGCTGTCAGCACGGCTGTCAGAACATGCTGGGAGGTTACCGCTGCGGCTGCCCGCAGGGCTACGTGCAGCACTACCAGTGGAACCAGTGCGTGGGTGAGTTACACCATAAGTTCTAGTTGTAAATGATCAGTTGTGACAGGGAGGTGTAACTGTAGCTATAAACCCTCAGCATTATCCAAGTGTAGGTGTGTGTAAAAATAGGCTGTGTTTTGGAAATTATCTTAGTTAAACTTAGCACAGCTAACTTAAACGCCACCTGGTGGTCAAATATGATGTTGGCCAGGGCTGAAAACCCACATACAGCATCTTTAGATGTGCTACGGCTGAAAACTCGAAGGTCGGTTACGTTTTAAATCGAACGACGTTCGCGTTTCTGCTCTGCAGATGAAAACGAGTGTCAGGGAGGATCCGTGTGCGGCTCCGCCTCCTGCTACAACACCCTGGGCAGCTTCAAGTGCGTTTGTCCTTCTGGATTCGACTTCGACCAGGGCGCTGCCGGTTGCCAGGATGTGAACGAGTGCAGCGCAGGCGGCAACCCCTGCATCTATGGCTGTTCCAACACTGACGGAGGCTACCTGTGCGGCTGCCCCGGCGGGTTCTACAGAGCCGGACAGGGGTGAGAGCGACACGCCGGATGTGATCAGGGAGGTGCCGAATGACGTCTAAACTGTCTTCTTGTTTCCGCTCAGTCACTGCATGAGCGGCTCCGGCTTCACGGGCCAGTTTACGGAAGGAGACGACGAGGACAGCCTGTCGCCCGAGGCCTGCTACGAGTGCAAGATCAACGGAGGGGGCAAGAACGGGCGACACAAACGCAACACCGATGAAAATGACATCACGCAGGTAGAGTCAGCTGCAGCTCCCGGGTCAGACCCGTGGAGCGTAGATAAAGATGGTGCTAGTGCTCCCCCTGCTGGCAGGCTGCAGCAAAAACAAATAATTCAATGTTCATTTCACTTGAGTGATGTTTGTCTTCACCCAGCAGCATTCGGCCGTGAGCATGGCCAGCATGGACACCCAGGACTCCATCCCCATGAACATCTCCCTGTCCTCGCTGCTCAACAAGGAGCCTCTCCTCGAGCTCCTGCCGGCCCTGCAGCCCCTGGAGAACCACATACGCTATGTCATCACCCACGGCAACGCTAACGAACACTTCCGCCTGCTGGAACGCCACGATGGAAAGAGCGTGCTGCGGCTGGGCAAGAGGCCGCCTCCACCGGGATCCTACCGGCTGGAGATCGCCAGCCTGCGGCTGTTTGGACCTCGCAGGCTGCACCAGCTGGAGAGGCAGCATGACAATGACTACCTACGGGGAGAAATAGGAGATGCCCTGCGCATCAAGCTCAACATCCACGTGCACTGAGCTCAGAGCATGCTCTGCAATCGTTTGGGACTGATTTCATAGCTGCCCTTTTGTTTCACAACACCCCAGCCCCCCCCCCCCTGCAGGAACCTCCCCACCAGCAGGGGGCCTTCAAGGGCTATAAAAAACAAACTGAGTGGATCAGCCCAGCTCTGCCACCACTGTGTTATTGTTTTGTATGGTTCTGTATTTCCAAATGTACCGACCCAGCACTCATTGTCCACCGAGAGAGGCAGTGGAGGGGAAGACAGAGAGGTACCAGAGTGCTCAGACCACAGACCCCTTATCGACAGGCAGATGGGCCACGAATCCATGAAGCACTTTAGACCAAAAAACAGGAAATGACTCAAAAGAGGGGGGTGTTTATGGGGAACGAAGTGCTGAGAGTGGCCCAAACTGTTTTTTTTAATCAAAAAAACATCTAAACTGACACACTTAAGAAGTGAAATTCAAGATAATATAAGGGTTTAGGTGCCATCAGTGTGGTCCAAGGACTTTCTTACCTCTCTGTGATCACTTCCGAATACATCACATCACCGGGGAGCAAATTGGTTCGTCACTTTGGCCCCTCTCGGTATCTTAGTGTCATTTAATGTATTTGTGATGTTTGAACAATGCTAACAGAAGGACTGCGACATTTACACAGCATTTTCAGGGTCTCTCTTCAGTCCGCAGCAGTCCGTGTTGTTATTTTCGGCTTCAACCGCTCAGTTCCCGCCAGTTTTCCAAAGAGAAAACGCAGTGTGCCGCGTTGCGCTCTGACACGACTGACTTTTGTCCTGTCCACGGTCGACAGCAAGCAGTGATTAGCGTGTTTGCGTGCGTGTGCTGTCACGTTCGGCTACCTCAGTACCTTTCCGAGTATGGACACCATGCTGTGATGCCAACTTCTTAAAAAAATAGAGGGCGCTAGCGTCACCCGTCATCCGCCACAAGAGCAGGGGACCAACCGGTTAGCAGCTTGTAGTCTCAAAAGGTGATCGACCAGGTCGCAGCTTCTCCTACCGCTGAGAACAGCCTGGCGGCCATTACGGGCTGACTTTACCCAGCTTGAATACGAGTTCGACGCCCGAGCTCTTGTTTACAACACAGCTGAATACCATGTTAAAGGTACAGGACGTGTCTATCTTACCTAAGCCGTCACTGAGGGTCGTGCATTACGGTGCAAGGGCACACACGGGTGAACACCAAACCTCACAAGAAAACAAGGCATCAGGTCAGCTTTCATTGTTTTTCTCTCAAAGAGGAAAAAAAGGTGCTAGATAATACCATCTCGTTCTCTGTGCGAAACGTGCAGTCTTGAGTCTTGATTGCAAAAGAGACTTCTTTTTTTTTGCGAGGGTTGATTAATGTTGTGTACGTCTGTCTTTTGTACCATCTCGGTGCTGAAAAACCAATATTATCAAACTTGCTTCTTGAAAATGTAAGTGTATATTTTTAAGTGAACTGTAGATTTGTTTTTAATTGTCAGAGCTGCCAAAACCTCCCCCCCCAAAAGCTGACAGTGAAATTAGGGTTGAAAGCCTTTTGTTGATTTTTCTTGAGGAGACAAACGTGCGCGTTGATCAGCGACTTTTCTGTCCAAAAACCACTGTGACCAGATTAGGAGAACCCGTCCCGAACGTAATTGACATTCCCAACACATTTTCTCTCAAAACTCGCACTGTCTGCACGCCATCGGGAAGATCAATGCAATAACGAACCGTCTCCAGCTGGATCTTTGGTGCTGAACGATGTTGTCGGTCCAGGCTGAACCGTCCCGCAGTCCAGGCCATGTTTAGAAACCCTACGTAACCATTTTGTCTAACCTGGGAAGCTTTGTATACTTTGTATCTTTGTCCGTTTGTAATTTTTTTTTCTTTCATTTGCCACTATATTTAAAGAAGAAACGGCAGTGTGCTGCGTGTTGTTACTGTATCTCAGCTTCAGTATTAAACTTGAAACGATAACGCGCTTGTTGAAATATGTGCTTCACACTTCAGAGAAGAAAGAGAAGGAGAAGGAGAAAAAGGAGGAGAAAAAGGAGGAGAAGGGGGCCCGTTTGAAATCTGGACTGTAATTCTGAGGCTTGTCAGATCTGGCTCCCCCAGGCTGAAACGACAATCATCTACGCTCTCTGTTAGCACGATACAATATCCTGGCTGACCGTCACCTGTGTGCAAAGAAAACCAAAGATTTACGAGTGTCTGTAAAAGGAAAAAATGTCCATCCATTGACATTAATGCCAATAAAGTCTTATGGGTTATATTTTTAAATCTCGTCTCTTGGGTTTTTCCTTTTTCTCGCACCATTCTGGGACTAACAAAGGGGACACAAACTGATGCAGTTGTAATAATTTTATTCACCTTTCGACTTTTTGCACAGCTCAGCGATTGTGAATTCAACAGAGAGACGAAGAAAGGAAACAGATGCTTTATTCTATTTAATTATTATCCATGTATCAAAAAAGCACAGTCAGAAAATTAGCCAACTGCAAAAAGCAGAGAAATGAAGCAAGGCTAGCGGCTTTGTCTTCTAAGACGCGGCTGCAAGAACACTTTAAAAAAGAAACAAATCCAGTCTGAAGATCAACAAGAGAAAAGAAGGATAGCCAAACGGAGACTCCCAAACGAGTCGAGAATAGAAAAATACAGTTTTTTCTGATGCCTAAAGGTCATTGTTTGCTTCGTCACCACATTTGGTGGACAGATTAAAGCAGAGCAAAGAGATCAAAGACTAAACACGGCGGTAATGAAAGATTACATCGTTTCAATATGGCTTCTTAGTATAGACACAGATACACAAACCAGACACAGGTTTCAAAAGCCCGACAATCAGTGTCACAGCGAGAGAGAGAGAGGATTTGTAGCCACCGCTAACACTTGTCAAGGCTAAACAGTGGACAGGAGGTCATTAAAGGGGCCTCTGCTTCACCGCTTCCATTTAACATCGGTACTGACTGGACTTTTAATTAATGCTAACTAGCTCCAGAGAACGAGCCTACAGTGATGCTGTAGCCTGTCTGACACGTACAGTAAATCAGGTTAAGGCAGCTGTGCAGCTCATCGTCCTGTCCTGGAATCAGAGCTGGGCTGAGTGTTTTTGGCTCACAAGGAGACATTTTTCCCAAAACATCCTCTAGAGCCTCATATTTACACCTCTACACAAGTAGTGACAGAGACAGGCGCAAACATTAGCATCTGCTACCGCTCATTGGCAAAGATCTGCACTGGTACAGTCACTTGAAGACCGGGACCGTGTGCAGTCTCTCCTCTACACTAGTGCATAATCGAACTGGCCCCTCTCCAGCCCCTCCTTGTGGTCAGTCCAGGATGATGCAGGCATGCGGCTGTAGGGGTCCAGCAGGATCCTGAAGCACCTGACCAGCAGGAAGACCAGGAAGAGCATGAGGAGGCCTACGAAGGCCAAGGCTGTGCGCTGCTCATTGTCCACCCCGACCAAGGCCAGCGGCGGGCTGCTGCTGCCACCGCCGGGGCCGCCAGGGAGGGAGGAGCCGACAGGTGACAGCAGCAACTCATAGTCAAGTGTGGGCACATCGTTCATCCTCCAGGGGGCCCTGACGCAGGGCTTACACACTGACTGGATGGTTGGTGTATGAGGAGGGGTTGCAGAAAGGGACGGGAAGGTGTTCATGGGGAGAGCGGGAGCTAGCGTTACAAGAATTCTATGGCGGAGGCGTTTTGTCAGCTGAATTAGTGAGTTAACGCTGAATAACGTCCGGATGAGAGCGGGATGCCTGTTCTGGTCACAGCAGGACCTGAACACACATCTTCCCCTGCTGATTCAGTCAGAACTGGGTTAGTCAGCACGACGCGACCCAGAAACTCCCGCCGCTAATTCGCTGTGACAATGTCAGCGACAATGACAGGCACTTTTCAATTACAGCGGACTACTTTTTAATGAAGCCTCTTTCTTTTTTTTTAGCGAGACCGCCCCTCAGGCTGAAACGCTTTCAGAGGACTTATCTGGGTCCTGTCTTACTCTGAGGCAGACACGACATGACAGCCTCCCAGTGGTGCAAATGCACGGTCACGGTCAAGGTCGGTGCTCTGTCCAGGAGTCTGGACCTCCCTGTGTGTGTGTGAGTCAGGCACAGGCGTCAAAAGAGTGCCTGCTCGCCTAATCTCTGAAGAAAGTTCATGGATCAATGGCCCCGATTACACACCCTTGTTTTTTGCTCTCCGTGCTGGGATAATTGGGCTGCGGCCCTCGGGAGCATCGAACAGCAGCAGGTTAAAAACAAGAGCAGCAAAGTTTGTTTTTCTCTTTCAAATTAAAAGGAGATGAGATCCCGGGCTGGTCAGTTACGGGCTGCTCCTACAGAACTCGGCAGACATGGTGTCATCACATGTTCTGGGATGAAACCACAACCAGACGGCACCTGAAAGAGCAAGAGAGAAGCGCTGAGGTAATTCTCCATAAACGGCACCAATAAAGCTGTAATGAGGACCGAAAACACACGACATCAGGGCGCAGACGAGTCCCCGCCTTTTCCATTAGCGCTAGCGCGGAGACTCGATGGAGTCATTCTGCCCTGGTGTCAGGCTGTAATGTGATTATTACCACCCTCTGCTCAATAAGCAACGCCGTCACTGACAGTGGACATCTGTGTGGGGGAGGGGGGGGAGGGGGGGGGGTTGTTGCACCAGCCGCCCCTGCAATGACATCCAATTAGCGAGCTGATTATGATGTCATTACAGCGACATTAGCGCTAATGAATTTGCCATGTTGAACACGGATACGGCCTCACGTCGGCATTTGTCAGCGCAGCGCGACCCCCGGTCGTCTGTTCACTTGTTGACTGCGTCCAGTCCTCCACTCACGCGCTGGAGGGGGAGGACAAGGTGCTCCGGAGCCTCATCAATAATCCAAAATCTCCCACGGTGGGTCGGCTTTCAGATCAGGGCAGAAGCGCAAACCTGGACCCCTTTTTAGCTGCTCGGCCTCACGTCTAGAGCGGTCACTGGGTAATTTGTTTAGGCACAACGTGATACTGACGTGCGGAGCGAGGCTGGCGAAGAGAGAGACGCTTCCAGGAGACAAAGGACGGGTAACAAGAGAGGGCAGGAAACAGGTGGGAAGAATAGAAAGTGCTCTTCAATTTCAGGTCTGTGTAGCAGAGGAAGAATGGGATGACTGGTTGTCTTTAGTGTTTCACTCGAGAAAAACAAAGAAATGCTTTTATTTTTCGCCTTTGTTCCTCTTTGATCTGGAATTACCTTCCTTTCAAAAAAAAAAAAAAAAAAAAAGAGCGGCCGAATGGAGCAGATGTTCTGGTGCTGGACAGGCAGCGGTACAGAGGAGAAACGGGAGGATTTCTGGCACAAAGTAGAGCGACTTTCCTCTGCCTGACCGTGTGCCCCCACAGCCGTCCCTCTTCCCCCCCCCCAAAGCCTTTTCTATCTGCTGCTCCATCTGACAGCATCTCTGGGGTGGTTGGTGCATCACACTCGGGCTGGCAGCAGGAACGGCACTCACACTGTGAATGAATGTGTGTACAAACAGACCTGCCAGCTCGCTGTGTGTGTGTGTGTGTGTGTGTGTGTGTGTGTGTGTGTGTGTGTGTGTGTGTGTGTGTGTGTGGAGAGAGGAGAGAGCACATGTTGCTGCCATATCCAAAAATAGGTGGAGGGAGACTTGAACAGGAGTTTCCAAGGTCAGCGACAGTCTGTAGCATCACTGTTTCACCATCACGTCCTCCGTCCATGCAAGTCATCGTAATACCTGCTAATTGCTAAATCCAGGATAATTTGATATGAAGGATCCAGTGAGCAGAACAAAAGGCAGGAATGGGGGGGGGGAGAGGACGAAGCAGATTGTTGACAAAACCCACACGTGCACGTATGGGGATGCAAACATCATCTTTGTCTCCATTATCTTCCACCAAGTCATTGAGCACAGGGCATAAATCAGCTGAGAGAGGTTTTAATAAAGAGAGAGAAGGCTTCTGTCCACACACACACACACACACACACACACACACACACACACACACACACACACACACACACACACACACACACACACACACACACACACACACACACACACACACTCTTTATTGATTTAAGCCTTCACACTGAGCTGGAGTCAGCACTGTCAAATATACTGTAAACACAGATAAAATGGAAAGAAATGAAAACAGTGTGTGTGTGTGTGTGTGTGTGTGTGTAAATGACACAGGATGCTGCAGAGGACAGACAGCAATAGCTCAGCTTTTTAAAAAATTCCTTGTTAGATCTCTGTCCCACCATCATCCTCAATCAAACCAACACCGTGCACTGATTCGACCACCGTGCACTGATTCGACAGTCTGATCATGAGAGCCAAGCAGGTGCCCGATAAGCTTTTTATTGTAACTGTGCAGTTCTGCTCACACGTGCACTCTTTACATCAGAAAATCACAGAAAAATGTAAATCATTTCAGGTTTGTCTAAATCCTCCTCAAAACTGGAGGATTAAATGCTCGACTCTCCCAGAACCCAGAATTAATTAGTCAAATCTTCACTCGTATTTGGATAAAAGGGATATTAAATATGTTAGAGACACTCTCTTTCCTTTTGACCTCAAACAATTAATAAAACCCAATAGATCAGCGAGGATGGTCGTTAAACATGCACCGATTACCAAATCAGCTTCTGAGGGTTCAACATGGCCACAATTTGTGGTTATTTATAGCCTAAGCGGAGGAAAAGTGGAAAAGTAATGACTTTAGGAACAACAAAAAAGGAAGAGGGCGCCGGGGCAGGTGGAGCAAAAGAGACGGCGAGCGTCTCAGCCTCCGTCTGCGGGGAATTGAATTAACCCTTTCCAATTTAATGCTTATAAAGATAAAGGAGGCTTGAAGAAAACGTAAACGGGCACCGCGCGGCATTTTCGAGCAGCGCTGCAAACACACGCGGACGCGGTGGAGGCGGGAACACATCGGCGCCATCCGTCAAACCCCGTTGATGCCTTTTGATTTTCCTCTGGCGGCGATTGCCGGCTCTTTGGGCCTCATTCGTCACCGACGAGAGCTGCCACCTCCCGACGTTCTGCGGCTAATGAGGACGACAGGGACCTGGTGACCTTGAGCTGCGAGCGGCCAACGATCGAGCAGATAGCGACTGCGTTTAACGCGCGTGGCTTCGACCACCTTTTCAACAGTAACCTTCCAAAGGAGGACGCTCAAATTCCCTGAAGGAAAACCTTCCTACGGGTGTTTGGACCAGAGGTGAGCTAACCATCAATTACACAATAACTTCAATTAGTGCAGCAGCTAGGACCCTGAATAATTGTTCCTTCTGTTAACTAACTAGTAACTCTCCATGCTAACCTGAGCAAAGCTAACCAGATAGGAAAGCTAACCAGAGCTCAAACTCCACCAAGAAAAGGGCAATGCCAGGATTAGAGCCCAAGTCCTTCTGCTAACGACCGTTACCGCACCCACACAGATGGTGAAGCTGTTGCCATGTTTGTTCCTAAGGCTCCTGACAGATGACATATCGGTAAAAATCCGTTTGTGCACATTTGCGTCGATGCAGGAAGGTGTTTATTTCTTTTAAGGCAGATGTGAGGACACACTCGACAGGGAGAATATAACTGTTCCCATCAGGTCCCGGGACCATCTGTGGCGAGGCGGCAGCAGTGAAAGAGACGGAGACGCCGAGCGAAAGACTGATGAAGCTGTACACAGATGGAGGAGCAAAGGGGGAACAAAACAAGGCCTCTGTGGTTCTCCGAGCTGCACCAATCTATCACTTTATCACCAGCCCCGGTGAGCACAGACTCCATTTTCTCTATCAGCACATTAAGACTTTTCAAGGTCGCTACGGCGTCAATATTCAAAGTGTCCACAGTTGGAGGTGGGTGTTATTAGAGGCGCTGTTCTTCAGCTAAACGCTAGAACTGATTTAGCAGAGAGGTCGTGCAGCTTGATGGAGCTGCCCTCGGTCTTCAGGCTCTCTCCTGTCTCTGGGTTTCCTGCGCCGCCGTGTCTGACTATCACCACGGAAACGCTCTGAGCAGGGCTGTTCTGTCTCTGTGGAGGGGCCCGGGGACACACAATTATGATATGATTGGGAACGGAAAGATGCTGCAGAATATCGCTGCGCAGAGCAGCAGCGACAGACACGATCTTGATATGCAAGTACAACAACGGCCTGTGGGGGCGCCATACGATGGTGCTACGTGATGGAAGCAGGACCAGAACAAACCAGAGATTCCTGGGAACATTAAGTTGGGCTGTTGGGCCTCTTTGGCAGGGTTGAGGTAACAGTCAAAGATCTCAGATGAAAAACAGAGGTGATCCACTAGAGAGTGAACGAGAGGGTTCATTTCAATCACATCAAGACAGCTTGTAATACAAATTAAGTTTACAGTCAGTCACCAATAACTCCTTAAACTGCAAGTTGAAGTAATATCAAGGACGATTACAGTCGTTTAAGAAATAAATGTTTTCATTGACGGGCAATTACCGGTAATTTAAAAAATCGGATGGAAAAAGACAATCTTTTACCTGAAGTAACTCAGGTCCTGGGATTAACCTGCTAAAATATACCTGTGTGCCAACTGTTTTAGGATATCTTGGGGCAGGTTCAAAACCAGCCGATCTCCCATTTCAGTCTAATCTGACCATCATTTCCATCAATCCCCCCGATTCCCATTTAGAGTCTCCTCCAGCAGCCTCCCCGTCTCACCGTTCATGATGAATGAACGCCAGTCCCATCGTACCCAACGTCATCCTGCCCATATTTCAGGTAGGAAAGTGTGACGGGGACAGAGTGCTGCTGGTCCAGCAGAGGTGGGGGGGGGGTCATGTGTGGGTGGGCAGCCATGTTGATGACCCAGTCGCGCGAATGATTAATCCACGACGGCAAAAAGAAATGCTGAAATGGCGGATCTGAAAGAAACCTGCCGCCACCGTCGTGGCCCCCTGGGGCTCAGAGGACGTGGCTCAGGCCCGGTACGAGGAGCAGCGGAGGCCCCGGATGGAGGCAAGGACCGCGGCCACCTGGGGAGCTCGGTGGAAGGAGGAAGGGAAGGGGGAAAAAGAGATGGGATTAGATCTGTGGTGGGGGGGCAGTACAGAGATGCCAGCACCGACGACAGCGCTTCACTCCCATCGAGTCCGCGGGGAGGCCGAGGCCAAATATAACCCCATCACACTGGGTCCACCCTGAGGTGGCGGAGTCGGAGGGAAGCAGGGAGGGAGCGGAAGGAAATGAGTGCAAACACCAGGAGCAGGAGGATTTCCAACAATCCCCGTCCGTCAACGCCGGGTCGGACCCTCCCTCACTGACTGGAATCATGTTTCCGACCTTGTAGGCGCTCCGGGAACGTTTGTTTTCATGCACCGCGGAGCACGGCGGGGAGCGCACGCCCTGCCAACCCGGTCTGACGAGAAGACAGATGTGAAAATTACCATCCGTAGAAAGCGAGCACCTTCGCCTCCCCTGGGACTCTGGTTCTGACACGTCGGGGTGGTTAAGCCCAGAGAACCCGTCACATGTCAGCACCGGTCACTCTGATTGGCTGTTTGGCCTTGTTGAATCAGAGCGAGGAGGCAAAATCTGTCATACAATCCAACTCATTAGTCAGCTTATTGCTGTTTTCAGGATGGTCTGAGAAGAAACGGCTGAGATGAAATGCATTGTGGGATACCTAGCTATGTCACATGTGAGGAACCCCTGAAAAAATAAATGGGCGGAGCAAGCACGCTTCCAAGAATCCTGGAGAAACCTGCGAACTTGCTTGAGTAGAGGTTGATGATGTATGAGAAGAGCGACAACACGGAGGGAAACGCCACAAGAGGTCAAGCCCCAGCTGAGGACATGGGTAGAGCTGAGACGGCAGCATGACGGAGGCAGGGATCCACAGGGATTTTTATTCCATTAAAAATGGGTCAATATTAATAATTGTATGGATTATTGGTGCCAGAAGTTGAAAGTAGGAGAAGACTCACACTCAATGAAACAAAAAGTGCTGATTCAGCGAAATTAAAACGATCGCCGCTGCGATTCGATCTGGACCCGGGTTAAAGCCGTCGGAACGAGTCTTAAGCACATATTAAACTCAGAAGAAGAGTCATCACAAAAGCAGATCTGGCCTGTTCAGCTGATCCGATTACCCACATGAAGGTGGGGAAGCGTGGGGGGGGGGGGCTGGATGGAGGGGCCCTGTCAATCCTTCCTGACCTGAAAGGTGGAAAAGCTGAAGACATCAGAGGAAAAAGGTGAAACCATCTGCAGACTTCAGGGACCATCAGCAGATTCCTGAACAACGGGCGCAGGGGAGTTAACAGACGAGCCTCCACGGGGTCCCGGGGGCCCCGAGCCGAGCTGCAGCAGGGAAAATAAATCCCCCCCGTCCTGAGTCAGTTATCAAAGGGGTATAGATTATAGGGCCGATGAATATTCTACAGCCCATCTTCAAAAGGAAGCCAACCTCGTTGGGTCTTGGTGGATCCCCTCACCCCCGCTTGTTAAGGCTGAAGGCCTGGCAGGTCTCAGCCGCGTCTCCTCCCCGCCGTCATCTCGCCACGGCAACCCGCCGGCTCCTTACACCACCAGAAATTGGATGTTTACGACCTCGCGCAGGCTCATCGCTTAAATTGGATCCCCTCGCTGTGACTTGGCTATTATTTCAGGGGCGGCGCGGCAAAGTGTCAGGAACATGCGGGGCGATTTCTTCTTCTATGGGCGAAAAAGTCTTTTCCGGGGCTAACCGCTGCAGCTTTGCCTCCCCCCTCAGTGGCCCTCCTGAGCGACGCAGCGAAGCGAAGAGGCGGAGTGATGAAAGAAATCAGAACTGACAACGCCGAGTGGCGGGAGTGCGGCGCGGAGCCACACACGCCAGCGGGCCCCGTGGAACGCCGTACTTCCTGTGCGGGGTGCCCTTTCCATGCTCGCCTCTTGGTTTCTGCTCCTCAACATCTTCAAACATGCTGGACGTCATCAACGGGTCATGCCCTCGACTCCAACATTCCAGCTCTAATTTATGCTGTGAGACAGTTTGAAACGCAAAGAAAAACTCGGAAATCACGGGAAGCCCCTGAACGCAGCACGGGAGACCCGGCCATGTCGCCAGGTGAGCTGACAAGAGCACAAATTTAATTATCACACCAAAGTGGATCCAGTTGTCAGCCGCTCAGGACGCACACACGTGTGTTTGACCCGTGGAACTGTTCTGGTACACACAACCTGATCACTCGATCCAGAGTGTGTTCTGGAATCAAAGAAACGAAGCGGAGGGCTACACATCTGTGGAATCGGTACATTCATCTGATGCTGACCAATAGATCTATGGAAATGAGTCAGGTTAAAGGCCAACGGGCTCTCCGGGCAGCCGCTCTCGCCTCCATATTTGCGCTGAGGTGACGCTTGTCTGAAGTCCTGGCTGCTGCTTCAGATCCGGAACTGAATCAACGTCTGCAGAGAAAAGTTTGCCAGGCGACGCGCCCGCGGCGGAGGCGACGCGGCGCCCGCGGCAGCGCAGCGCTGGACCCCCGCGGTGCTGCTCGCCGGGTTTGGCGTCGCGATTTGAACAGAAACCGAGCGGAACTGATTTGTCGGGATTGGCTGCGTCCCCGCTGACTGTCCGAAAAGTGCGATTTCCTTCTTTTATCGAAATGCGGCACCGATCGCGGCACAAACCTGATCAGGCGTCCTGCTGCCGGGCTCGCTGCTGGATCAAACTTTGTGACGCGCTCTTCCTCCTCCTCATCGTCATCCTCCGCCTCCACCAGCTCCTCCTGGTCGCTGTGCTGGGAGACACGACGAGGAGCGGCAGAGGCTCTTAAAGCTCCCCACCCACCGCCTCCTGCCCCGGGGCTGCGCAGCCAATCACGGGGACGCGCCCCTGCACAACAAGGCAGAAGCGCAGAACATCTGAAATCAGCTGCGATGCTGCTCCAACACAGAACACTCAGGCTGAATTACGTTCTTGGCAAAGTTCTTTTTAAACGGGTCTTTAAAAAAAAAAAGTAATAATTTTCACTCTGTACTCTTTTTTATTAATCTCCTCGCGGCGCATGTGCGAGAGCTCGTGAATCAGACGGGGCTTTTCAGATTTGTGTGCGTCTGTTGCGCGCAGAACCACTTTCAAGGTTAATATGACTCCACCCTTTTTCTTTCTGTCAGTCCTCCAGCTCCCGTCCTGCTCTTAAAAGCGTCCACTTGGATCACGTCCTCTTCCAGAACCTCCTCTGTGGAGGAGCTCCCGTCCCGATCCAGCAGACGAATCAAAACCGCAAATCAGAGCTGCAGAATTTGCTATGGAAACACATTTTACTTAGATTTCCAGTAAGAAGGCTGCTCTTTGCCCCTCATTTGCACATTTAGCGGTGGGGAGGGATCACGCATTCTATTAAAAGGTGATGTTGCAGCGCCGTTTTGTGTAGTCGCAGCATTTATTTATTTATATTCATGAACAATTACGTGATTGTTCGATTAGAAACCCAGATTTACTTTCTTTTCTCCCCGTTTCCATCTTTAATTACTTCTATCGGCTCCATCCTCCTCTCAGCTCCGTGCGTCGGCGGCGTGGGAGAAGCAGCAGCATCTGTGCCATCTGCACCACCTGCTGCTCCCCCCACCAGTGCTCCCAGTAGTGTGGATCGGAACCGGTTCATACATTAGCCCGCAGAGACTCGCATCCATAATAGATGAGGGAATATTCCCGACCTGGATTCAAACACGACAGGCTGACTTTGGGCCTGGTTTCTCCCGCACGCGGCCAAAGTTCTGGTGCTGCACAGCGTACCTGAAGTCCCCCCCCCCCCCCCCCCCGGAGTGTGTCAGACCGGCGCTGACAGCTCAGGTGGACGCGCATCTCTTACCTCCCTGCTCCTTTTATTTTATGCAATATTCTCTTGCAGCAAAGTGGTTGCTGCGCTGTGTGTGTGTGTGTGTGCGCGCGCGCGCGTGTGCGTGCGTGTGGGTGTGTGAGTACAGATGGAACATCAGTTTGAAAGGAATATTAGAGCATGTGTAGGAGGCTGTAAATGGAAAACTGTTTGTGACTGTAGTTGCATAACAGTAGTGCATTTGAATGAAAACCTGTGTGTGTGTGTGTGTGTGTGTGTGTGTGTGTGTGTGTGTGTGTGTGTGTGTGTGTGTGTGGTGTGGATGAGGGGGCAGGTGGCCTTTGCCAATCAATAAGGCTGATAATGAGATCTGAGGGGTATCATTACGGCGCTCCCTCAGGCGGGGGACGGCCCCTCTTCAGTAAAGAGCATTGTTGCCTCGTTCCTCTGAGCAAACAAGCGCCTCATTAACCTTCTGAGCTGCCACATGTCTGGACCGACGCCATTTGGTTCTCCCCGAATATCCCGTGTGATTAAACGCGCAGGTCAGATGGTTTTTCTTTCTGTCTCTTTGCACAAATGTCGCTGGTTTCTGCGCTCACGAGCGGTTTGGAACCTTTTGTTGGACGTTGATGCAAGTGTGACGTTCACCTCCAGGCCGGGTCTCCCCCGGGCCTGTAATCCCTCCCGTGTTGGACAAGAACCCAGAGGAACATCTGAAGAGAACGGGGTGTCTGAAAGTCAGCCGCACCCCTGGGACAGGGGAGGGTGAGGGTAGGCAGTGACCTTCAGAGCTCGCTCTCCAGGGGTGAGAGAGACAGAGAGAGAATGGGGGGACAGGAGAGAGCTAAGCACCTCCAGCTCCTCTCAGCGAGCTTCTGGAGGAGAACGTGCATGAAAATACATGTTTCAGCAGCAGAAACGGAGCGCTGGCTCGGCACTTTCTCCACACTGCACACAAGCTCCACCGCATTTAACCAGTTTACACTCGCTGAGCTTATTTGGTCCAGCAAACGCAGAAGTGTGTGTGTGTGTGTGTGTGTGTGTGTGTGTGTGTGTGTGTGTGTGTGTCCTCTGCTGACGGCCCGGGTCATGTCTCTCTAGCGGGTTCTGCTGTGGTGGAGCCACATTCATCATTTCATTCAACAAGTTCACCTGGATGGTCCCGGGATCACACACATCTGTTAACACGCTCATACACACACACCTTCACCCTTCAGTCCCCGTCCCCAGCTCCTACTCAGATCCAAACTTCACGGATCATTTAATATTCTATTCTTGTGTAATTGCTCCGTTCTGGAAGCTCCAGGGTCTAATCAGAGCTTGTGGCCCAGTATGAACCAACCTTGTTGCTAAAAATAACCACGAAAACGACACATAAACGCACCGCAGCATCAATGGGATCCAGGTTTGGCTTTTGTCCAAGGAGTCCAGAAGGTCCACAAACCTGCAGCCAGAACCAGAATCCATTGCAATTTCCAAAATCATCTGTTGTATCAAAAGGGCGTTAAACGGCACCACTAGGTGGCGCTGGGGGGACCTGTGAGCAGACTGATGGATAAAAATAGATGGAAATTCCATTTTAAGCGATCGATACCTCAGTGTAATGGCAGGGAGGAAAAGGGATTTGGAACAGATATTACCTTGACCTCTGACCTCTTTTGCGGGTCATTTCCTCCAGGCAGACGTGGGCGAGCTTTAAGTTGATGGTCTTATTTATTCATAAAAGCTTTAATTATGCAGCAGTAGTAAACAGGAGCCAGAACACTGCGAGGGAGGGAGATTTATGCCGAGACTTTGACGTCGCTTCGAGAGAGAGGCGTGAAACCCCTCGTCCCGACCTCGCAGCGGGAGCCGGCGGCCCTCGCCACTGTTGGATGCCAAAAATCATCTCATGGGGGTCGTTTTCCTCCCCAGAGCATGAGAGGGACGATGGGGGGGGGGGGGGATTCAATTAAAACGCGAGGAGGCTCAGAGTCTGATGGAGCTAGCGGAGCCGTTCGGAACCCGCTCCACACGATTAGCATCTGAAGCTACGTTCAGGGCGACCGGCCCGTTCTGTAAATTAATGACATATATAACGAATCTGTTAATGACAAATGAGGGATAATCCGTGGCAGGACGGCAGCCAGCCATGCCGGATCTAATGCATCATTCTTAAAGGTATCATTTGCATTTCTGGCTAAATGTCACACACACACACACACACACACACACACACACACACACACACACACACACACACGCGCAGACACTCACACAACCTGACATCAGTGTATTTAATCAGGTTACAGTCAGAGTCAATGTGGCTTGTTTAACACTTAACTGCTCCACTTGGACGTCAGGGTGGATAAATCAATCCCACCCCGACCTGTGATGACAGTGACGGGCTGAGGATCAAGCCCATCATACCTGTCGCCCTTCATCCTACTGACGGTAAATCTGTCACCGGGGGTAACTCCCCCCCCCGCTCGCTGAGTGGCTTCGTTTGGCCCAGCTCGCCGCTGAGGCGTAGGACTGGACATCCAAGAATATTCGCTCCACTCATCACATTAATACCAACATCAGCAAAAAAAAAAAGCAATTACTGGTCTGGAGTCAGTGACGACAGCTAACTAATGAAAATGGAATTTTCCAAGAATATGTTTCCACGGAGGACGTGAGCAGGAATGACCACACAAACTCTCGTTAGCATATATGCTAATTGCACAGCTGACAAATGTGCTTCTGGCTGTTACATACCATTAGGATGAAAAATCCTGCTTGGAAAACTAACTTTTTCATTCATCAGAGACGTTAAACTTCGTGAACGATCCATCGGCTCGGTCCGGCTGATGGGGAAAACCTGAATGTTCCCTTCAGGGAAGGGCTCCACGCACGCAGCAGTGTGTGTTGGGGAACCATTCTACCAAACACCATCCTCAGACCTGACGCACCCTCATTAAATATTCAAATCAGCCCCTGCTCTCTTTTTATAATTTGGTCTGAGGATTAATTTCCTCTTTTTACATATTTTATCAAAAGTTCTCCTCCTCACTTCCTCACCCCTCCCCCCCCTCCACTTCCCTTCCACCTTTGCTATTGTCTTCCGGCCGCTATAAATCATGTGATCTGACTTTAATATGCGTTACAGAGGAATAAGACTCATCCATCATGCGACGGTGAGGCCTAAGAGCTGCGAGCTGCTCTACAGTCAACATTTCTGCAGCGACGCTGGGCCTCTGTGAGGGTAGATGGATGGGTGGATATGAACGAATGATGCATGAGCGCAGGTGTTGGTGAAGACGACAGTGAAGAAGATGAATTCAAGCGGATACGATCGCAATTGTTCCGTTATCAGCTGATTTCTAGCAATGAATAGCAAATCTGGTCAATGAGCGATGCGCCAGGAAGTGATGCTAGCTTAGAATAAGGTGTCTGCTGACAGCTCCTCCCAGGTTGATGGATGTTTTTTAATGTTTTTATGTCAGTAAATATTAAATAAACAAACACTGGCTTCATCCTGTCTCCATTGTTGGCGGAAGGCTGCTATTAAAATGTAGCTCTGTGTTATTAAATTTGGCTGTTTAAGAAGGTTTAAGGTTGTGTTTTTTATGGTGGAAATTGTCAATTTGTCAATTGTCAATTTAACAATAACAGTCCTTTGATCTTTCTTCAATTAAAAGAATCAAAGTAACAAAGAGTTTTCCAACCCGTGGACCTGTGAAGCTAATTTCCTAGCATGTCAAACCCACGTCCAACTTTATGGGCTAATTTCATTTTGCGGCAGCAGTAATTAGTTACTTTAGACTTTTCCCAGTAATGTTTTGACCCTTGGTTTGATTCTCAGACTGAGGTTTAGAGTTTGTAGCCTGTGTGAGCCCCAGCGGGCCCCCTCCTCGCACAGTCAGCGGACCTCGCAGAGTCCTTCCCTCCAGCAAAATGAGAGTGCAGAGGATCACTGGGACATGTGAGTCTGCAGGGACAAAATATGAACTCATATTTTCAAACACCACTCATGCGTCGCTGTAAAATGACTGCAATTATTCTTTGAAGCACGATTAGGCAGCGGAGGAACCTCTGGAGAGCAGTAGTGGATTAACTGTGTCAACCGGAGTCATTTGACAGGGGATTACAAGGAAAGAGTGCGATCGGCGGCACAGAAAAAAAACGTTTCGGCATGACGAAGCTGACTGCTTCCACTGAGTGTGAAGTGGCGAACATTCGTTCGGACGGTATCGCTTTTCTCGTCTTCGCCGCTTCTGCCTGCGGTAATAAATCTCTGCCTCTGGCTCTGACCCTGACCTTGATAATTATTGATGAGATGACTGAAGTCTTCATTCACGGCCTCGTCTGCTGTCACCGTAATGGAAAGAAAAGCAAACCAGCCTCACGCGCGTGCGCGCACCCACGAACAGGCGCGCTAGCACGCGCAGACGCCGCTGCCGTAAACAGCCTCGCCTCCCGGCGTCCCGGCCTGACCTCTGACCTCAGTCATACAAACGCATGCGCGCTAACTTCCTCTTTCCAGCCTGTCGACAGTCTGATCGCGTTAACATCGTCATGGCGGTTATTGATAGGCCGTGAGGGGCTAGCGGGGTCAGCGGATGCGTCAGCGGCGCGGCACCTGCAGCCCGCTGACGCTGGCCCCAGCGGCGCTCTGATTTAGACCTAGCGATTAGCTGTCAGTGGAGGTGAGACGCTCTGTCTGGCCGCGGGGCCGAGAGAGGCAGGAAGCGTGAGAGAAACATGTAGCATGAGTCATGTTTGGCAGAAGTTATTCTCGCTATCGGGTGCCGCTAGCGTGTCTCCCGCCTCTGCCTGTTGATCTGTCCGCGGCCGCCGCCGTCTTTTACGCGACGCCGCTGATGTAAAAGCCATTCTCCGCCATCTGCGATGCGTGGGCCGGCGGTTAACGGCCCTGCTTGACGCTCCTCCAGACAAATCACCCATCTGTGTGCATCTGCGTAGGGGAGCGGCCTTTATTTATAGCCGCGCTTCCCTCTTCCCATCGACTGAAGCTCTCCGTGCGAGGGCTAATGCGAGCGCGGGGGTCGGACGGCATACCCGAGCCCTGAACCGGGCCGGCTGATGGGGGGACGGAGGCAGCGGCTGATCAATAGAAACCGCATTTGCTCCCGTTGTTTTCTCTCCTCTCAGCAGAACGGCCGATCTGGTGAAGAATCGGATCCCTGGAATTAGGGCGGGGTTGCTGATGGTGTTCGGCGGGGATTAGATTTAGAAACAGAAAGGTGAGGGGGGGGGGGCGATAATGCGATTGAAAGAGTTGGAAAGTGGCTAATGCCTGAGAATCCGGGCAGCCAATGACCAGACAAAGAAACATCACGCGGAGCAAAAATGAGCATGAGCGAGGCTACGTTCAAGATTCGCAGAACTCTGGCGCCTGAAGGCAGCATCAGCTCTTTTTCAAACACTTGCAAAACAAACCGAGAGGTTATTAAATCAAACTGGCGTGGATCCGGCGGAAGAGCGTAGGCGAGCGTCGGGAGGGTTTATCAGCTGCACCGCTACGGCCGCCCCACCGCCCTCACCACCCCCAGCACCCCCACCACCCCCACCGCCCTCACCACCCCCACCGCCCCCACCGCCCCCACCACCTGTAATCTCAGGCCCGAGGCGTCCTCCCCGGCTCGGCGTGGTCGGGTGAGACGGGGGGAGCGGTTAGAGCCAAACGGCCAGGGATGCGCCTGACCTTCCGTAGAGCCGCCACTCTCCTCGCTGCTCATTTACAATGCTAATCTGATCCTGTGTCAGTCCTCTGACTCTGCCTCCTGTTTTTCTCTCCCCTCCCTTATTTTTATTAAAATGATTTCGCGTGTCGGCGGCTCCGCTCCCTGTTTGATCTGCGCTATCTTAAGAAAATGCGATAAGGTTTATTGGCTACTGACTTTCATAGGAAGGCACAAAGCTCCTCAATATTGGATCTTGAATGCTGTAGGAGTTGCAATAAGGGGCGGCTATATGAAAAGATGAGCAGGATAGCCTTTAGAGGAAGACTCTTATTTTAATGCAATGCCCTCGAGCGGAGACGCTGTTATTGAGCCGTCCTCGGAGCTAAACCTGCGGGTTTAAGTGAAAACAGCCCCGATGGCTTCGACGTGTGGAAGGCCGGAGGAGCGCTACGGCCTCACAGGATGGAGGTTTGAACCCCCTGGGGGCCAGAGGCTGTTTGCATGTTCTCCCCATGTCTGTGTGGCTCCTCTCCAGCTTCCTCCCACAGTCGTGGGGTTTAGATGTACTGGCTAATTTGAACTGCCTGTAGTGGATGTGAATGGGTGTTCCAGCTCCTCCATGAGCCCATATGAGAAAAGCAGTTGGAAAATGGATGCATGGATGGATGCATGGATGGGGGGGGGGGGGGTCTTTGGGAGCTGAAAAGGGTCCTTTGGAATTCATCCTGCTGCTTCCTCCTCCCTGACTGACAGGTGATCCCGTTTCATTTGGATCATCGGTCCAAAATGGCGCCCTCCACCTCAGACGGACACTTCTGCTGTGGTTTGAGGACCAGAAGAGAGAAGAATAAACACTTAAGGTGAGTTTGTAATCCGATTACAATCACACGAGGGGGTAATCTGATGATCTGAATGGAAGATAAAGGTAGGTAAACATCATATTTCTGCGCCAGATGTTGGCATAGAAACTCTCTTCTGAATCCTTCTTGGTCTTTAGCAGGGAGATGTTCACACACACACACACATACACACACACACACACGAACACACACACACACACGTACTGAGTGTCCTGCCTAATCCCTCTTTCCTGGAACCATCTCTGTTCTCTTCGGTCTTGGTGAATAGAACTGTTCTCTGTCCGGTTTACAACAGAATGTCAGGACACTTGCTGGGTAACAACATGCACATCTGAGCCCAGACTTCCTCGACCTTGGTCTCCAAACGCAGTAGCAGCTCCACTTCAGGAGTAAGAACAATGTCATGTCGCATTAGGCCCGTCTGAGGACCTGTGAGGCATGAACTGGCTGTTCCTCTGCAGCTCCGGGGGACTCAGCTGCCTGTTGCCGTCAGCCTTCGTGATGCCTTCAGGATCTCACATCAAGGGAACGACGCGTTCGTCTACAACGGCAGCTTTGGTAAAACAGATTATTAGTGTAAAAAAAAGGTCTAAAATCGTCCCTCAGGACACTGGACACCACAGGGCTCAAGGACACCACGGTTAATGGAGCATCAGACCTGACAGAGAAGAGAGGAAATGATCCAGGTGTGAGAAAAAGAAAAAAACAAGGAACACCGAGGAGCCCGAAACATGATATGAGCAGGAAATGAAGGTCTGCTCCGGAGGTGCCACAGAAGCTTCTGACCGTATCGCCATCGCGGCTTATAAAAACGCCCGACTGGGAGTTTCTGCTCAACTCCTTCCTTTGATTGCACCTTGTTTTATTCTGTGGGATTCTCGCCACTCAGTCCGTCAGAGCTGCGACAGCTGCCAACCTGGATCCTGGGCCACAGCGCCGCGTCAGCGCTCACCCGTCAAGAGAGGAAATTCATCTGACACTTCCGCCCCACTTCCCTGGGACCTGACCCAGTGCCACTGCACGCGCGCATGTGTGTGTAAGAGTTCCCTCCAGCTGCACATATATATTTTCTCTCCCCTCTTCATTTAATGACCTTCAGAATTCCTTCCACCCACCCATGTGCATCTTCTTTGGCTACATATTGAGGACCTATATTATGTCCTCACAAAGTTAGGAAGAAGTGTGTGAACTATGGTGACTGTTGAAGTCAAACAGAGGTGTTTGAAAATATATAATCAACTTATTAAACGTTCTTAGCACTACTTTTTTTCCTCCGTGGGTGGAGGAAGGTTGCTCTGTGTCTCTACGGGATCCCAGGATGGACAAATAGATGTTGAAATTAACTTTCTTGCTGACTAAATGTTCTCTGCATCCCTGTTTGCAGCAAACACACAGAAATGAGCCTCAACGGTTGATTTGACGTAAATCATTATTTGGAGGAGGTTCTACTCTACTGGGGGGGGGGTTAACTGTGCGTCGTGACGCCGATGTTTCAGGCGTCATCATCTGCACCTCAGAAGGGAAAAACCATATCCTTCACCATGAGGGTCCCCTGCGGGGGGGAGGGGGGCTGCACGAGCGTCCACGGCAGCAGCATCAGCACATCTGGGCGACAGAGAGCATCCATCATCAGGGGGAGCGCGGCGACAGCGCGGCGTGCAGTAACGCCCGCACCCGCCCGCCTCAAACCCGCAGGCGCTGGAGCGACCCCTGCTGAGGCCGCTGCTCTCCTCCCCGGCGGCCTCGCCGAGCTGCCACGGATGACAGAGAGAGGCAGTGGCGCCAACGGAGACGCTCGGGCATCACGGCCGGCGTGAAAGCGAACGCCCTCACGCCACGCTGTAATCGCTGCCTTTTAATTGAGGTGGTGACATCGTACGCGAGGGGAGGGTCCGCAGATGGGCAGATAATGATGCCAACAGCTCAGCGTGACGCAGACAGAAACAAAAGACACTTTCTCTTATCTAAACTTCTGACAGCAAGAACTCAAATGTGACCCTAAAAAAGAAAATCAGTGTTACCATTTAAATGAGACGCAGGAAAGAGACATTTGATAGAAATGTAATTTCAAAAGTTCCTGTGTGAAATACAGGGCTCATGTTTGTAATAAATACAGCTTAACAATCAGGTGGGATGATTATTATACAAACTGGAAATCTAGAGTAGCCATAAAACCAACCTCCAGTGACGAGGACGAGATTGATGAGGCAGAGGAAGAGGGCAGGGAAGATGTTTCTACCCTCCGCCTGCAATCTGATCTCTGGATTTCTACGTTTTCCTTTATTACATTTGATGCGTAAATGAATTACCGTTTAAATGTCAATTCCCAAGATTCAGTAAAGGATGAAGGGCGATGGATGGAGGATGGTGGTTGCATAACGCCCCCTAGTGTCAACCAGAGGAGTGTTCGGAAGAGGACGGACGACCGGTGACGGAAGCCAGCAGCAGTGTCGGTGCAGGTAAAAACAGGCAATAAAGTTCTGAGTGCGCTTCCGGTACGACTGCTCAGTATTTCTGTCATGTGCTGCTCTCATTCCCCCCTCATTCCCTCCTCTCGTAGGCGTCTTCCTCCCCCGTTGAAGCCTTAGGGCCTGATTGCGTACAGAGTGTTCTCTCCCTAGCAGGGAGGTTTTTTTGTGCATATGGAGTCTTAGAGGATCTGCTCAGTGCTAGAGGCAGAGATGTCAAGTAGCCTCCAGGCAGCGTACGGGTTGAGCTCCTCCTGGTCTCGACACAGAGCCCACACGTACATCATCCTGAGCACTTTATCCTGCAGAGAGAGATGGGAGTGAGCAAGAGAGCAGCATTACAGACAGGACAAGACAGAAGGACAGACAGGACAAGACAGAAAGACAGACAGGACAAGACAGAAGGACAGACAGGACAAGACAGAAAGACAGACAGGACAAGACAGAAAGACAGACAGGACAAGACAGAAGGACAGACAGGACAAGACAGAAAGACAGACAGGACAAGATGGCCTTCTTATTTAGAGCCCAGTCACAGGAGAAAATAACCCCTTAATGTTAGCTTGGCTCATTAACTGAAAGCTGCTTTGTCTCCCTCTTGTGGCAGACACAGCAACGTGGTGCGGCTGACGTTCTGGACTTCCTGTCCAGACTCTGGATTAACAAAATCGATCTCTTTACTTAAATCACCACAAAAAGCATCTGCAGACATTAAAGAAAAATTCAAGCCATCATCAATTTCTGACTGGGTTTTACGGCTGCAGCAGACTAAACCTCCAGGTGACGTCGGTTCTGTCTGTTACGTGACAAGATAAAAATACAGCAGCTCTGTCATCTGAGGCCCAGACATAAGTGATAAATCAAAGAGAACAGCGTGTCCACCATTAATCCTTTCGCAGAAGCCTTTTAATCTGAACACTGGGCAGATGCCAAATGTTTGGTACCGAGAGGATAAATGGACTTTTTATTCAACTAATGCTTTGTGGAGGAACCCTGGCTGGACTAAATCGGAGATTTAAAAGAGCCTGCTTTAAAATATGACTGACAGCAGACAGAGGAGATTTGCTAAGATGTTCATATGTAACAGCAAACGGCAGACGTGCTTTCGTCCAGCCACGCCACGCTGCAGCAGGCCAAAAAAGTAACCAAGACTTCCCAGAAGAGAGCAGCAGGTGACCCGCACGGTTTTGTGAAGCTACGTGGAGTTACTGTGCACAAACCAACATTCTTCAGGCCCTTCATACCCACAATACTCTGCACATTGTGTGTACGCTGAATCAAGAACTTACAGGGTCTCCCTCCACCACCTCGCCTTTGGGGTTCCGGATCACCATGACCAATTGAGCCTGGAAGGTGATGATCAGCACTGGACCCTGGTCCATCATCTTTCCCATCGCCAGCTGCAACACAGACAAGCGTTAAGACCAACGGGCTCCTAATATTCTTCTCCTCAGGCAAAAACAAAGACACATACATCGATATTGTCGATGTCCAGGATCTTGGAGTGGAATTTAAGCCCCATGGCCTTGGCTTGTTGAATTGGGTGTGCAAGTTGACTGTATGTCTACAGAAAAAACACAGACATCATTATGGTCCAGTTAGCTTCTCTCTGTAGTTGGCTGTTGGCTTTTAGCATTTAAAGCTAAAAGTGCTCCAGAATCAGACGGAGAGGCTGCCGTACCGCTTCATAACACCAGTCCTTCAACACATCCAGCTCCCCCTGGATCATCGCCTACACAGAGACAACGCAAACACCAGCTTTGAAAACACAGCAGCTCAGATCATAGCAGTGGTCACACAAGGCTTGGAACGTCTACAAATATTACAACTATTCATTTTTGCAGTTTTTAAAAAACCTGCAACAGAAATAACTTCAGAGCTCACAGCCCAAACCCACCTCAAGTATGTTGGGGATAATATCTCTTTCACAGAGCTTAAGGAAAGAATCTTTGTCGAAGGAAGGGTCCACCTTTAAAATCTCTGTCAGAACCTCAGACATCTCTGTCTTAGAGAAGAGCCCACCTAAAGACCAGAGCACACAGCCACAGGAAAATCAGGGGACAGCACAACGATGAGATTAAATTGGACCTGGGTAGCAAAACAAACTGAAACAATGCTCAGAGGCAGCAGTTTTGTTCAAATACTGTGTACATTTTAATGCTGACTCAACTGTGCAAACCCGCCCTCTGGCTTACAGGGACACAATAACATTGCATCTTCTCTGGTACATCAGCAGCTCTCACCTATGAGGTCCGTCATCTTGTCTGTGACAGCGCGCGATGCTCTGATGAGGGTGTTATCGCTCTCGTCATACTTCATCTTCATCTCAAAGAACCCTGCGAAACAAAAACGGGGGCTATCTTTGGCCGTGGCTTGGACACTGTAGTCCTACGTTGCACAGCGCGAGAGGCTCGCGGACCCACATTTATCAGATCTGTGTGGCTTCCAATCAATTTAGCAGGTATCAGTTCAGTGATGACAAGGGTCACATTTGTTACAGTTAACTGATGAGAGCCTAAAAGGGCAGAGAAAGAGAGATAATCCTCACTGTTGAAGACTACGTTGTTATCTTTAAAGTCCTTCCACTGCTGGTACCATTTGGAGTCTTTGTGTAGCACCACACCCATAGCTTCTCTACAAAACACAAAATAAAGCTTCAGACACTCACAAAGACATTTATACAATTAATGGAAATACGTATTTGGAAAAAGAATAATGAAAACAGTCTGTTTGTGAACCTAAGAGGACATCTCTCCTCTTTATCGTGTTGTAAATGACAGGAGAAACACGTACTCGTTGGCTTCGAAGACCTTCTCATCTGCTCCTTTAGAGGAGAACTCGCTCCTCTTTCTGAGCCTGGCAGGAGGCCTGTATGGACCAGTGTGTCCCAGGTCCCCGATCTCCTTCTTCACACTCTCCACACCCTGAACACAAGAGGAAAACTTATATAACTACATTAAGATTAAGATGTACTTTATTCCAGACTTGTCCTTCCCACTATAAAAATCCTACTTAAAAACAATGAAAACTTAAGATAAAATAAGAAAAAGGAGTTCTGCTCTGGACAGATAAACAGCCCCATACCTGTGATATTGCCTTGAAGGCACCAGTCTTTCCGAACATCTCTCCACCCTTAGAGACAGTCTCTGCTGAGGTTTTTGCAGTTTTGGCTGCTTCCTCCATTCCCTCCTTGATTTTCTTTCCAATATCTGTACGGCTGACCTCCTCTAGTCCCTGTCCACGTGAAGGTGGATGCACATAAAAGTGGCTTTTTACACTGAATTCATCCATACATGTATCGAATAAGAATAAGAAAACTTATCTGACTGTAATACTATTTTACCTCTTTCACAGTCTCAGAGATTGTTCCCAGTTTCTTCTTAAAAATCTCTGAGGTTTTTACTGTTTCAGACTCTATAGTTTTCTGAAAAAAAGATTGTACAGCTAATGTTTAGTTGTTGATACTGTAAAATCTGTAGGTGTAGCATATTTGCCAATTACTAACATATTTTTTTCTGGCTTGTTGTAATGCTTCCGACTCTTCCAGTTTTTTGGCCTCTTCCCGGAACTTCCTAAGGTTTTCCTTCATCTCCTTGTTCTTGGTCAGCTCCTGCTTCAGGTTGTCCAGAAACTCGCCCAGAAAGCCCTTTCGTCCACCACCTCGCTCCCCAGACAGATGTCTCACCATTGACAGGGGAGACTGGGGCCTCTGGTTGGTGTGAATAAGGCATAGCAGACGGCAATTTTGGTTATACTTTACAGAATGGAGGACGTACGATCTATAGCTTAAGACTTTGATAAACATTATATAGGATGCAAATTGACACACAGTTGGTTTGTGGTGCTGACATGGTTCTACTTTTATCTAGCAGGAGGTAAACCTCAGAGGAGGTTAATGGCAGTGACTTAGATCATGCGCTCATACCTGCAAAGTACACGTGAGGAGCCCACGTAACCTGTAGGCATGACTTCTGTTGTGGAGTAGAAGGTAGGAAGAAGGAAACGCCACAATCCCTCTTCTCACACATGTCTGGAATTGGACATCTTTTAGAAAACTGCGACAACAGGAGGCAATTAGCCTGCTCCAAACTTTGTTAGTTATGGGGAGACAAATCACGTCAGTGATGGTAAAATGCACGAAACGGATACTATTTATTGCAGCGCGCTGCAAACAATGAACGAATCCGACATTTGCCCAATATTGATTCACTAGAAAGTTACTCGTTGCGGAGTTCACAGACCCACTATGCAAGGCTAACATGCCCCAGCTAACGCTACAAAAGCTACGTCGTCAAAGCAAAATCCTCCATGTTTGGAATAGACACGAAAGCTCGTTTAACGCATTACAGTTAGGGTCAACTTCGGGACTCCTTGTAGTTTAATGTCAAATGGGTAACATCTGAAGTTCTCACCTGATAACACTGACACAGGGAGGCCGCCATCTTGGACGCAGGCGACTGATGACCTTCTTCCGGGGTTGACCTCCTATAGCCACGCGCTGGAAGCCGCGAGAGCCCAAAATGACTTATTGTTCCAGACGTTCGAACACCAGCAATTATATATATGCATATATTTTAAAACTACAACCCGGGGGTTATAAAAGTGTCATTAGCGATTAATGTGGTTATTTCAACAACTTTATTGATGAAGTCTGTGTAAATTCTGTCATCCAGGTCATTGTATCCAAGGTAGTTTTCTCTGTCAACTGGACTGGGTTTCTTCTCTTGAAGAAAGAAAATTATTGATGAAAGAAAAAAGTCAATGAAAACCAAAACAGCTCAAATTGGGGTTTATTTATCAAAACATCTTATAGAACAAAGGCAATGCCGAGTAAAGCATAACAACCAAAAAGTCTCAAAGTAAAATTTAGGCTAAAACAAATAAAAACAGCTGCACTGCTTAAATTTCTAACTAAAAAAAAGACTATTACAAATACCTAACAAATTTAGTGAATATGTTTATGGAAAATTCAGATGATACAGAGAGAGACTGGACATCAGACTAAACAAAAGGCTGAGGTTTATGCATTCCTGTCAATCCTGACATCGATCTCTCTTCCATTCAGCCTGTAGCCGTTCATGGTCTGGCAGACACGCTCGGCAGTTTCGGGACTGTCGAAGCGAACCACGCCACAGCCCTTGGACTTGCCGTTCTCCATCTTGATGTCGGCATACTGAACCATGCCTGAAAGGCAGAAGCAGCAACTTTAGCACGAACTGGCAGGATATATTGGCAGCCATGAAGTGTTGCACCCACCGTATGCATTGAAGGTGTCCTTCAGGTTTTTCCAGGTAAAATCAAATGGAAGCTGAAAATAAGAAATAAAGAAATCACTTAATATCAACAAGGCGCTGGTACAATTATGCAAACACTCCCGAGATGCCCTTACATTTCTGACAAAAATCTGGCATCCCTTTCGTACATTTCCGGGGCCTCCGGTCCCCCTGAAGGTGTTCCCACCAAACCCACGATCCAGGTCAGACGTGCGGTCAAACTGACCGACGCCCCCTGACCCCATGCGATCCATGCCAGTGCCCATGCGGTCGAGGCCACCGGATGGGAAGCGGTCCAGTCCACCAGTCGAGCCGATGCGGTCGAAGCTGTTGGACATCCTGTCAATCCCGGTGCTTCCCATTCGATCCATACTCATTTGGGACCCGAAATCCAGGTTAGAACCCATGCGATCCATACCAGATGGCCCTAAACGGTCAAACCCAGAAGGACCGAGGCGGTCCATATTGGAGCCCATGCGCTCCATGCCAGGTCCGAGCCGATCCATGTTGGACCCCAGCCGGTCCATGCCTGAACCCATTCGGTCAAACCCAGAACCCAGCCTGTCTAGGTCAGACACCCGGTCCATCCTATCCATACCCATCCGGTCCATCCCTGACATGCGCTCCATGTTGCCACCCAGGCGGTCCATTCCGGAGTTCATGCGGTCCATTCCCATGGAGTTACCTATCCAAACAAAACAAAAACACATTAGTTAACACATTAGTTAATCCCATCACACTGAGCAGTACCATCAGAATCCTGAATATACTAACCCATTCCTCTTTCAAAGGAGTCCCCAAAATTATTGCGAGACATTCCCATTTCATTCCGCCCAAACTCCCTGTCAAAAGCACCACCAATCCCGCGATCCATCTCTAACAATGCAAGAGATGAAACCATTAGAATCACCCAGCTAAACGTCCAAGTGCTCCCCGCTTGCTGATGACCAACGCGTCAGGGAACTCACCGTTCATCCTGCCCACTCCAGAAGAACCAAAACGATCCATGTTGTTATTCATTCCACCAAAGTTATCCATTCCTACAGCAGAGACGTTATCAATCTCCAGAACCAGTCCGGTGTCATATGCAACATTCAAACCAAACAATCTGTTGTACATACCACCTCCTCCTCCACCTCCTCCCATTCGCCCTCCCATGTTGCCGAAGCCCATTCCATCCATTCCTACGAGGAAACGCGGTGGAAATTAGACACAACCGGCAGTACATGTTTATTTAACCCTTAAGAAACCAGTGAGCTTACCTCCTGGGCCCATGTTGCCCATTCCTCCACCTCCTCTGTTGAGCTGGGAAGCATCAATGGGCTGGCCACCGGGCCCCAAGCCCAGGCCAATACCACTGAGACCACCTGGACACAGAACCCAGAATTACCAATGGGCTCTTTGACAAACCCAGTAAAAAGGATTGGACCGCCCAGGGTTTTCTTACGTGGAAGTGCAGGTGCTCTCTCAGGAGGTCCAAAATCTTTGGGCATGGACTTCTCATCCTGAAACAAAGCCAAAAAGTTAAAATTCTGCCTTTAATGAATAAAACTCTAATTTAAAATTGGCTTTTATGTACGTACCAGTTTGACATGCATGACTCTGTTGAACAACAGCTGCCCATTGAACATAGCTGTAACGTGATTAAGGAAAGCACAGCCACATTTCTAAAAACACGAAGGCACACCTGCTTTACACAGAAAGGATACAGACAGCCTGAACCGCTTCCAGGGGGGAGTCAAACGTGACCGTGCCCATTCCTCGGCTTTTCCCATCCTTGTCCTCCAGAATGTCAGTCCTCACCACCAGGCCAGCCATGATAAACACCTCTTTCAGCTTCTTCCAGCCCACTTTATAGTCCAGCTGTTGTCAAACATTTGAAGGAATGGTTTTCATTCAAAGTGACAATTCCCTGCACCACTCTACCTCTAAACAAGAGTAGTTCAGAAATTAAGACTTTTTAACTGGTATTAAAAGCATTTTCTCCCTGTAGGGGAGTCATAAGCTTCTATTAACAACAGCTATAATTGTGGGAAAACTCTAGAAGCCTCACATTGGCCACAAAGACAGTGTTTCCAATCCTGCCAGCCTGGAGCCCGTGGATGACTTCGGTCGGGATGTTGGGGTTGTTCAAAAGGCTCGGGGGGATATTGACCATGCTCCCAGAAGGTCCAGGACCCATTCGATCCATCCCCATACCGCCCATTCCACCATGACCCCCCTGGGGGCCAACACCTTGAGACTTGTTGATCTCTCTCTGGGCAATCACACCATCGGGGTCCTGATGTAAAGAGAAAAATAGCTTCACGTCCACCACTTAAACGGCTTGGTAATTCTCTTCCACGTGTCCTACCTCTTTGACTTTCAGCGGCCGCCCATTGAAGTTGTGTTTGTTGACCTTCTCCACTGCTTTCTTCATCAGCTCCTCCGTGCGAAATTCAACAATACTGATAAGACATCCACACATGTTGTTAGAGGAGGAACAAACTTTAAACTGTAATATTAATAAAAAAATATTTTACAATCACTTACGCACAACCCTTGATTGATTGAAGACATCGTGACAGGCCAAACCAGGAGAAATAAATAATGTCAGTCAGTAGAAGCAACAACTTTAATGTTGCCTTAATAGATCAAACAGAAAAGGCATGCACAGGAATATCACCCACGTCTACCGCCTCGGCCACAAAAGGCCTGAAAAATAACATTCACATGTTAACTCCAATCCTTTTCCACGTCTACTGGACATTAGACTATTTTCCAACATCCAACGGGCAGAAAATCCACAGAGGGATTCTCCCCCACAAAGACACTGGAGATAACGGTTCCAATGGTAGTTATATGCTAAACAATTCTACACTAGTTTCTACATTTATCAGCCTCCCAACAACCTCCTACAGCCTAAACCGCTGTTTCATAAAGAACACACCGAGCAACCAGAGGAACATTATCAACTACAGCGACCCCCGTGATTGTTTACACAGAAAATTGGATTCCTGTTACAGGAACACTCCGGATGACCTCGAGTCAGATGACACCACATACCAACTCCGACAAGTCACCGTATCACACACACGGCATCTGCTTTGACTCTGAACAATTCCCAACAATGAAAATGATTTATGAAACGAAAGCTGACAAACACTGGTTTGTCTAGGATTATTTTTATTTGTATGTATTTGCACTTACCCTTGATTTTCCTTCAGCGTCCATTAAGTGTTCCACGTACGTTACCTCACCCACTACAAATCAGATTCCAGAGATGACACACACCAAGGGGGAGAGAAGCCGAGAGAACAATTTTGGTTTAGAGCAGAAAGACAAACAGGGCGACCGATGACAGTGAGCTCAGACTGCCAGTCCACAGCCTTCCTAAAGCACCTCAGCAGCACCACAAAAAAACGGTACAGGTCTACAAAAGGCAAGCGTTAATCTTTAAAATAAATAAAATGCCACCTCTTGGACTGTCCTTGCCACATTTCTCGTGCTGACACACCAAAAGCCAGTGACGGAGGACAACTTACTGAAATGGTCATCGGACCTCCTTTTTTGGATAATATGAACGCGAACAACATATTCAACCTTGAGAGTGACCAAATAATTTCAAACAGGCAGAACCTGTTGACTGTTTCGGTCCATTTCACTGCCAGCTATCACCAGAGGAAACCCCGGGGCATATTGCAATATAATACGTTCACCCAGTCGACCATAAGTGGCCACCTACAGCCAACGTGAGCAGGAGGGCAAATTCTACAGGGATAGAAACTGCAAACAGGATCTGGTATTGAGTGGGCTAGTCCCTGAAGTGCAATTTTGATTCATCGTCGACCACAGCAGATGACATGTCTCTTCGACGAGTAGACATCAGTCACCAAACCTCCAGAAACAAGGACAGTGCCTAAGAAGATGCTTCGTTTTGTAGACCTGTACCCCAAACTTCTCCAATGCACAGCTGTGTTTGGCAGAACATGGAGATCTGCTGAGAAAACACTGCTTGTCAAGGTCATACCTAAAAGAGAAAATGCAGTTTAACTCCAGGCAATGACAGAAAACAGACACCAGGAACTCCTTTGAAAAAAGGATGGACCCTTTTACACATGCTTTAGCGTCGAGTAATGCCAATGTAATGCATTTTTGAAGGTACAGCCACCATTTTCCAGAATTCCACAGCTATGGATACATCACGTAAATACATATTCAGTGTTTCAGAGATGTTTACGCAAAAAAAACCCCACTTAAATTCAAAGTGCCCGGACTAAAGAGTGACCGGTTCAACCTTATATTTTCAAGGATAAATTCTGAGACAACATTAATGCGGAAAATGTTGCAACTGGAAGCAATTAATGCTCGATGACCATATGCTTTTCATTATTGCAATCGACCCCAGCCCATTGGACTTACATGGGCGGTATCTGCTTTACGTGCATGCTGCATCCAATGCACATGCACACACAACTGAGAGACTCACATGACCCCAGAAGTATGTCGAGTAACTCTGAACACCTTCAATCCTCGCATTTATCCCCAAAAGCTGTTGAAAACTACAGCCCTCAAACAAAGTGACCACTGGTGATGACGTGGAAGCGCGTCGTTCTGAACCATACCTTTTTCTTTCATGAGGTCTTTCAGGGCTTGCCATTTCACGTCGTAGGGAATGTTGCTGACAAAAACGCGGTATCTTTTGTGCACGTTTCCATAGGGCTCGTACCGCGCGCCTCCACCTCTCTTCTGAGGCCTCTCTTTCCTGTTTGGGTTCGGCTCATGCTTGAGTTTCCCGTTCACCTCTCTGCAGATCGGATAAGACAGAAAGCAGCAGTAAGCACACGATAATGTCTTACGATTGTTAAAAGTCAATTAGGTTTGCCAAGTGGGCGATTTAGTACGACTGCAAAGTGTGATTAGCAGCTTGGATCTTAGGCTCTTCACGGGATTTGGGCCTACTCCGGGTTTCTTTTCCCCCACCTCTCAATGCTCTTATAATGAGTTCTGTGTTCACAGTGCACGTAAATCAATAGGAAGCATGCATACGGTTTCTTTAACGAACGAAATAGCAATGAGAAAAGGTTATATACGAAAAGGTTGACCATTTAACGTAGCGGGCCCAACTGGCCACCGTGAATAGCATAATTATTCGTTGGTATCCGCGCTCCAATCCAGATTATAACGCGTATAAACTAATTAAAATCAGTCATCGATTGAATCAAAAATCCGTGCCTTGTAGAGTTTTGCAGCCTGGTCAACAGCAACAAAGGGACCTGGTTGAATGGACTTACCCCTGCTGAGGCGGCGCCGCCGGCGGCTGCTGCTGCTGCTGTTGCGGCGGTTGCTGTTGTTGTTGCGGTGTCGGCTGACCCACTTTTTCGATAGTATTTTCGGTCTGTTCGGTGGACATCTTGTGCGATTCGGGGTCACGCTGGAATAGACCGTTTAGGACTGACGATCTCGGTTGAAAACAAGAAAGGCTACCTAAATGAGTCTGCAAAATTTGCCCACACCACGACTGCGACACCAGCCAGGGAAAATGGCGGTTAGTAGCGGAGGTCAGAACAAAGGATTCTGGGATTTTTTTTTGAAAAATCGAGCCAGCCAGAGAACTATATCCGGTGTTAAAAAAATAAAAACATTTGTGGAATAGGATTAATGCAAAACAAAAAAAGAAATAATCACATTATAATTTGGCGATTTATACCGTATTTCCTTTATGTTGTGATTATGCCCGTATGTGTGGGTTATGTAATAAATTGTGTAATAATGTTTGAATTGAAGCAGTGAATTTACTAACTGTCAAATTCCATAGTTTTAATTCGCTACTTTATATAATAATTGATTATTATTAGCATAGTTGTGTCGTAATTTAAACGTATTTATAGATAGAAAAATTGAGAAATGCAGTTCTCCGCCCTGCCCCACGGCGGCGATAGCCAATTATTTAGCACGGGTTAGGCGCGGGTCATGGTGGCTAGTTGCACATGCTAGCTACTCATGTAGCTGTAACAATAGGTTGTCAACATTAGTGTTTGTTTTACCTGTATTTAATGTGTACGTGTCCTTTAAATATTAATATATTATAACAATTGCAAGCCATTGTATCTTTTTGGTTTCCACACCTTTAACGTAAGTTTTTGATTACATCTGCAACGATAACGTTAGCGTAGGCTTGTGGCTAGTAAATACATTTGATGGGTATTATGAATGTATGCTACAGTATGTTTAAACCATTTCTGTTTGATAGGTTGAGAGCCAGTAACAGATAAACTACGTGGCCATGACTACGGGTGCCGATGTCAGGGATATTTTGGAGTTGACTGGGGGAGAAAATGACGGTCCCATCACCAAAAAAGATCTCATCAATTCAGACAAGGTGAGAGACAAGATTCCTGCAATAACGTTTGATTCTGTTTTTCAGAATTCTAATTTTCTATTATGTGCTGTTGAACCAATATTTAATTTATGATTACAATTCATTTAAAAATCATATCCACATCAAAGCTAGTGTCTTGGTGTCCTATATGTTGCTTCTGCTTGTTTTAGAAAAAATCCAAGAAGACAACGGAAACATTGACCTTCAAGAGACCTGAGGGGATGCACAGAGAGGTCTATGCATTGCTCTACTCGGATAAAAAGTACGTAACTCCTTTAAACCCAATACAAAACCTCAGTGCTCTTTAGCATTCGCTAGCTGTATGGGATAGTGCCACATTTCCTTGGTAAAGCTTGATGACTTTTTGAATATTTGCTTTTTGTAGAGATGCGCCCCCATTGTTGCCAAGTGATACGACTCAGGGCTATAGAACAGTTAAAGCCAAGTTGGGCTGTAAAAAGGTTCGTCCCTGGAAGTGGATGCCCTTTACAAATCCAGCCCGCAGAGATGGAGCTATATTCCACCACTGGAGACGCGTAGCAGAAGAAGGAAAAGACTACCCTTTTGCCCGCTTTAACAAGGTAGACACTTTTTCTAATCACATATATCATTTAGACCGTACGAACATTTGGTGCTTTTACTTTGGCTCAGCATCTTTATTTTCTTTATTTGCAGTTTGATTTCTGTTTGCTTAATCTCTATTTCTATTCTTGTCTGCCTTTACAGACAGTACAAGTGCCAGTATATTCTGAACAGGAGTATCAAGTGCATCTCCATGACGATGGCTGGACTAAAGCTGAGACTGACCACCTGTTTGACCTGTGCAAGCGTTTCGATCTGCGTTTTGTAGTTGTTCATGATCGTTACGACCACCAACAATATCGGGTAATTGCTCCATCTTTGGTCTGCTACGCTTGTGCTGATTTCATTCTTCAACACTTAAAGTATTTTAAATGTCATTCCATAAAATTCCTGTTGTTTTACTCAGAAACGATCTGTCGAGGACCTAAAAGAACGGTATTATAGTATTTGTGGTAAGCTGACCAAGGTGCGGGCGCCCTCGGGAACAGATCCCAAGATTTACATCTTTGATGCTGGCCATGAGAGGCGCCGCAAAGAACAATTAGAGAAGCTCTTCAATCGAACGCCTGAGCAGGTTTGACTTTTATTCTCAACTTTTGTATCAGCCTGTCATTACTGTCAAATATTTACCTTTGTGGTCGCAGTTGGGAATGTTTTACGAATAAATAAGAAAATAATTTAAACATCGCACTTAACTCTTTTGTCCTGCAGGTGGCAGAAGAGGAATATCTTATCCAGGAGCTAAGGAAGATTGAGAATAGGAAGAAAGAACGTGAAAAGAAGGCCCAGGATTTACAGAAACTCATCAAAGCAGCCGACACAACCACCGAATTAAGACGAGCTGAAAAGAGGGTTTCCAAGAAAAAGCTTCCTCAAAAAAGAGAGACAGAAAAGCCGGTATGTTCTGTACGTGTAAAGGGAGCAAAGTAACATTTTTATTCACATGAAAACCTTTCTACACGGCAGGTTTATCCATTTTTCAGAATGCTTGTGTATTTATTTACTTTTTATCATCTATTATTCTTTTTCTTAGGCTGTTCCAGAGACGGCAGGTATCAAGTTCCCGGACTTCAAATCAGCGGGCGTCACTTTGCGCAGTCAGAGGGTTAGTACAGTTTAGTACAGTCAGATCTTCCTAAAACAGCTGCCTAAACATCAAGTCTGAAAAGAAACCAAACTGCACAAATTACTCCAGATTTAGGACATTTTTGCCATTATTTGTGATCCACTGTGATCAGCAGCAGAATTTTATTGAGGCTTGACGCTGCATTTGATGTATGAGAGAAGCTAAAATGCCTGACTGTGGTCGAGCTACCTCTCATTACCTGTGAGATGATTAATTCGTGTTAGTGACTTGCTAATATCTGTAAGAGCTAGCGTGGGGACTCTTATTTATCTTTAAGACTGATGAGGAGCTGCTTCTCTCTATGGAAAATGCATTAGCATGGTCAAAGGAGTGGAGTTAGCCCCCCAGGAAATCAGTCAGATAGACCTCAGTGGATAAAGACATCTTGATCTGGCCTGCCCAAGTGTATTTCTTACAAATTAAAAGCACCAAGGTGGAGCTGTTATCCTAATGTTCCCATCTCCTTAACTCACACTGTGATGAGCATCGGGGTTTATCTCTTTTCTCTTCATGTTTGTGATTCAGATGAAACTGCCGAGCTCCGTAGGCCAGAAGAAGATAAAGGCCATCGAGCAGATTCTGATGGAGCAAGGAGTGGGTAAGTGATCAGAAGTCTCCCAAGATTTAAACACATCTTAAACTCACAAATCATGGAAATATTACGGCACTAGAGATCACAGTGAGTTTAGCGTCTGTTCTAAGGTTAATCTGGCTGCATTTCTCACCAAACAGAAGTGAAACAGTTCTTTCTGTGTTTCTGTCCGTCCATCCAGACCTCAACCCCATGCCCACAGAAGAGATCGTTCAAATGTTCAACGAGCTGCGCAGCGACTTGGTGCTCCTGTACGAGCTCAAGCAGGCCCACAGCAACTGTGAATACGAACAGCAGATGCTGCGGCATCGCTACGAGGCCCTGCTGAAGGCCAGTGGAGGGTCTGGAGGAGTTCTGGGGTCGGGCCTAGCCACCACAATAGGCGAACTCGGCGCTGCTAATAGCGGCGGAGCGTCTTTGCCAGGGGGTGAAGCTCAGGCCTGGCCCAGTGCAGATGATATCAAAGTGGAAGCCAAGGAGCAGATCATCGACGTCGTGGGAGCACCCCTCACTCCTAACTCGGTATGTTTGCAGCGTTGGCTTCGGTGGCGGTTGTTCCCCACCTAACTAAAAGCCTGACCTGACTCTAATGTCATTGCAGCGGAAACGAAGAGAGTCCGCATCAAGCTCATCTTCAGTGAAAAAGGTGAAGAAGCCGTGAGGGACAGGTGGAGTCTGTTCCCAGCCCAGGTGCCCGCAGGTTTGAGGCCAAAGAGGACCCAAAAGAGCAGGACAGCTGAATGCTCCACCAACAACGGCTGGTTTTTTTCCCCCACCAATGAGTATCCAACCCCACCTCATCTCCTTTTAGCATCTTTTGTGACAAAGGCAACGACTGAGTGACATTTCATTCCATTACCGCTGGACTCTCCGCCTCCACCAGCGCTGGACTCAGATGAGGCCAGATCAACTGTAAATTGCCAGGCTGAGCTAATCAGGACACAGGGAAGAAGGTGGAAGTGAGCGGGTAATTGAAATGAATTGGAACGCGAGAACAGACTCAGACTGGACAACCCCCCCCCTGAGCTTGTTCCAGGGGATTTTGTAGACTAATAATGCCGTAGTGTTTACTGGAAATGTGTTTTTGTACGTCTGCCTTTAGCGCTGGCTGCAGCCTCCCGTCACCACTCGGGTGTCTCGTGCCTCTTTCTTCTGCCTGTTCTTCATGTTCCACTTGTGGGGGAAATTTCTGGGGGGTTTTTTTGTACTCTGGTGACCCTGAAGATGATTATGTCAATATAATAAAGCTGATTGTCTTGGTTTTTGCTATCCATATTCATCCCTTCACATTTCCAGGATCCATCGCTCTCTCTGATGGGATCTTAACCTGCCGATGGTTAGCCTTGAATATACGTTTACTGAGGAAATTGTAAGATCGTGACACTTGCCTCACCTGTCATCTAAGTTAAGTGACAACTAATGACTTCATTAATATGATAATTAAGCAATGATCATTCTCGGGTT
This sequence comes from Takifugu rubripes, assembly GCF_901000725.2. NCBI lineage: Eukaryota > Metazoa > Chordata > Actinopteri > Tetraodontiformes > Tetraodontidae > Takifugu > Takifugu rubripes. The sequence continues at coordinate 9,724,591 of NC_042304.1, forward strand.
GGCACAGCCACTGAAACTTCATTAGGATGCCTCCTCTACATTATTGCTAATTACATGTCCATTATGCCGTTTAGCCCGTGTTAATTTCTATGCAAATGTTGAACCTCTTTGGCCAAATGAGGACCTACTGTGTATTTTTATCTGTATGCTGCATTTCATAGGTGGGAAATTGTCCCCTGCCGATGCGCTGAAGACTTCAGGGCCCATCTTTGGCAAACCAGAGCTCCATCATGGCGCCGTTCATAACATCCTCATTTAACGGCTCTAATCATGGATGTTAGGAAAGTGGAGTGAAGGCTTTGATTGAAAGCCACACACAGAGGAGGCGAGTAAACACGGGTAAAATATATGCTCACTGTCTATATTTCATGTTGAAAATTGGCTCATAAATCCAGCGGCTTGATCTATGGAGCCCGTCGTGGCTTGAAAAAACCTCCGTAAATGTGTAATTTCTCCCTTGACAGAACACAGCCGAGAGGCTATCTTTCTTTTCCCTCCCTCTCCCCTTCCCTTCCTCTCCCTCTCTCCCAACCAGCCTGGTGTTGGATTAATGCTCTCCTCCCCCCCCCCCCCCCCCCCCCCCCCCCCACCTTCTTCATATCTTCATTTCATCACCGTTCATCCATTCATCAACATGGGGGGGTGGTGGGGGAGGTCTTCCTCGCCTCCCCACCCTCAGTTTTTGGACTTGTCTGAAGTTATACGGGAGAAAAGCGGAGGTTGCTAATAAATACCAGACCAAAATTGAAAAGCGGTGGGCAGGGATGCATCACCAGTCGTGTGTGAATGATGAAGACCCCTCCACACATACACACACACACACGCACATGCACGCAGCTTCGAAGCAACAGTGTATGTTTGGGGCGCTGATGTGAAAAGCATGAGGCAGAACAGCCGAGCGGGATGTCTCATAAAGCGGCCATGATGGCTTTGAGATGGGATCTCTTTATCAAGGCTGGTCCCAGGCTTTAATCAGGGCCCTAAGAGGTGTGCTGGCTGTTTATCATAATTGAACTGTATCCAGGCTAATCGACGGCATACGTCACTGTCGAGGGGGTCGCTGGGGCGAGCCGGCGGGGCCGTTGATCGAACACGCGGTTAAGAGGAAGGATGTGTACCGAGAGACGAGGCGGGAAGAGGCAGGTAATAGCAGATGTGATAGAAGCCTGTTCAAATACATCACGCCTGGAGGTAATCACAGATGTGACAGTGATTAGATCATCACTGCCTCCTTGTCCAGGTACAGCGCTTTATAGGCAGCATGTCACAAGTGCCGGGGCGCTCCGAAGAAAGTGGGAATGGTGTGACGGACGGCGGAGGAAAGCAGAAAGCAGGCGCCAGATCCAAGGTGCAGCTCTCCCGTGGAAAATGACTTAAACTACTTGATTTATACCAACATTTCAGTAAATAATACACCTGAGGCCTGTGGCTGGAGGGCTGAAGGTTCGTAAAATGATGTTTAGAAGTAGAATTCTGACATATTTAAGTGAAAGTGGCATCAAATTAAAATGCAAAGAGCCTCAAAACCCAACTTTAAGTAGCTTTTGTGAGGTTCTACCCCAACAGGTGTCCCACGCAGACGTCCTTCGTCTCTTATCTCTGCGTCTCAAGTTGACTTGCTCTGATATTTGGGTCACCTTGAGGGAGGAAGCTTTTAATCACGGTTCCACATCAGGTCCCCCCCTCACACCCTCTGGGGCTTCAACCGCCAACCACTGTGATCGAAGCTGGAAATTCACGCCGCCTGCAGGGGCCGGACAGTGGAAGTCATTTTCACTGGATTTAAAAAAAAAAAAATTGGTTGTGTGGGGGTGGTGTCTTGCCGCAGCCCAAACCCAATCACCAGCACTGAGCAGTGCTTACAGCAAGGCATTAACCCCACCGCCCGTTCTCCATGTTCCAAGCCCGGCAGGCAGAGGAGAGTGGGGAGACTGAATCAAGATTTCCTGTTCCTGTTCACTTCACATCTCAGGTGAGAGAGGTCTCTTGGAGCGGCCCCCTCCCCCGAACTCTAAAGTTTAGCTATTTAATTGCCTATAATTGTGGCGTGCACTGGTGCGCTTGCACGCAGACTATATACGGGATGAGGATGGATGCGTTATGTTCTTCTACCACCAGAACGAGCCCGTTTGACTTGATTTGTCAGCTGCAGACGGAGCGGCCTCTCAACTGCATGTGGCAGAGTTACTTTGCCAGTCTGGTGAAGCGGACGTCCCTCACTTCACCTACGCCGACACCATTCTTGCAAAGGGGGGGAAAAAATCCAATTACCATGCGGATCCACAGCTGTCACAGCGGGGGGAATTAAACATTACCCATAACTCACTGGGGGTGCCGAGCGGGTCAGTGGATGGTAACGTGACTCTGGGGTGCAATAACAAAGGATTTTAACCTCTGACTCCATCGCTGCTGCCGGCAGAACATCCTCCACCAGGCTGGTTAAAAATCTCCTTTCCGGACCCGCCGCCCTGCTCGTCACTCAAAACTTCTGCTCGGTGGCAAACACGGAGGGGGAAATGTCAGCATAAATGCAATGCTTTCCACCCCACTGGGCCCTGAAGCCGATCCTGTGATGCTTCACGGCTGGGCCAGGGGTGGTGGTGGTGGGGGGGGTGTCCCTGTATCCGCTCGAGTCCCAGTGTCATCACCCGCGTGGGGCTGACTGCTCGGCTGGCCCGCCACCACCAGAGCCTCAATTACCTGACTGACGTTTCATTAGCGTCTGCAGCTGATCCCGTGGCTGAGAGGCAGCGGGGCGCGCCGGAGCGCGGAGCTCTGGGGGGCGGGGGTGGGGGTGGGGGTGGGGGTGGGGTGGAGAAGGAGGCTTCAACGCATTCTCATATGCTGTCAGAGTACAACCACTCATTACACCGCAGTCGTTTAGCGCCGCGCTCTCGTTGAACGGGACGGAGGGCGCGAAGCGTCGATGGCGGGATGTAACCGAGTACATTTACTCAAGCACCACCTGTATCACGTACATATAGTGTGTTCATGGTGGGGGGGGGTCTGTGGGGTTAGTGCAGGCCACGTCAGAGATGATCCAGGGTGGAAGCTGAGAGGGCTTAGAGAGACCTCCATGTCTGAGCCTCTCCACGGCGCCCACGCTTGGCTGGCCCCTTCTCCCCATTTGTCATCCCGGGCCGGTAAGACCCCCGGAGAGATTAGGGCCGAGCGGAGAGACTGGAGGAGTAGCAGGCGTAAGAGGATCAGTTAAGCTATAAACACAGACAAGTTTGTGTCTTTCGCCCACTCCGGCGCTCTGACAGTTGGAAACAGCCATCAAAAGTTCTGCCGGCACCGAGCGTCCCCCTTTGAAAGACGACGTGCGGGTCTGGTTGGGACGTACTGGCCGTTTAAGTGCGTTAAACCAAAGAGTTAACGGTATCGACCCGCATCGACCCGAGCTAATGGCCCGCGACCCTTCACAGAAGAGAAAATGCAAAGGTTTGTCTATAATTAGAATTCTTTTGGCACAGAGACCATTAGTCAAATCCTGAGAGCGTCTTCATTTCCATATTTTTGAATATTCTACTTAATTATGCAGAGGAAAGAGTGAGGTGGATGAGAAGTTTTAAGAAAGCCTCATAAAGTCCTTATTAAGAGCAGAGGGGATTAATGGCAGTTAATATGAGGGCAATCAAACATTTAATGCAAAGGCCCTCCTGCAGGCAAACAGTATTTAAATGAGTCAATTAGACATTCATTATCTGCCAGCCTATGAGTGGAGTCGCAGCTACATAAATGTTGATGCGGAGCGCTAATGAAATATTAAAAAAGTTAACAACTTAGACATGGAAAATGTACAAATATTGATGGCTGGAGGGCTGGTTTCATGTTGTGGTCAAATCAGAGGGAGAACGTGTGATACCCACTGGAGATTGTCTCATAAATCATAATTATTGAGTTAGCGTGAGCTCTCCTCCCAATTAGCCATGTGGCATTGTTGAAGTGGAATGAGAGAGGGGAGGCAAAGGGAAGACCTCTGCTTGTCTGTACAGGCACGTGTGGATACCTGGTTATCTCCTATTTCACCCAGATAATTCCTATAACCGCTGACCCTAAAGGGTAGAAAAACGTCAAAACTCGGGATGACTGGAAAAATGTGCAGAACTATGCAGCTCTGTCACTGTCAGGACCTCCTCCTCCTCCTCTTCTGTCTCTTGTCCCCCCTCTCTGTGCCTGCACCTCCTCTCTTGTCACTCGCCCCGGCCCACAATTACTGTGTGTGATTGCTATCAGGCGGGACGGTCGGGGAGGCTCCCAAATTAGGGCCTAAATAGGATTTCCTACATGGCGAAGGGCACAGGCCTGGACATGGTAATGAAAGCCGATACATCACAATCAGGCCGACAATCCTATTCATACTGCGACGCATTACTCTCACTCCTCATAATTATCGAGGGGTGACAGACGGGCCTGTGAGGCACGGCAGAGGAGCAGGAGGAGGAGGAGGGCGGCGCAGGGGCGTTCGGTGGGAAAGGTGGTTTCCAGCATCCTTCCTCTCTCTGCTGCTACGATCTCCTGGTACCTGGAAGGACCGAACCACCGTCAGATCCTTCTGATATGGCCCGTGGAAAATAAAGTGTGGTCATTTCCCCTGTTCTTCCTCCAGGACACTGACCGCGCCCCCCATCAGATCGCCCCCCCCACACGCACGCAGCCACGTGACCAAATGTGAGAGCAGCAGCTTTGCGATCGATACCACGAGAGGAAATCAGCGATGGGGAGAGTAAGACAATTGCCTATCAGATGGAGGGTGCCTTCTCCGCGTGTGCAGGGTGGGCCTGCGACAATAGATTGGCCCACAAATCCGATGGCACTCGCCATTGTGGCGGGGGGGTAGATGCAAAGAAAGATTGTTAATGCTCTCCAAGCGGGCATTTTAATCTGTGACAGAGGAAGGATTTGGTGAAAGCCATTATCAAACATCTCCACCCCCCCCTTCCACCTTCATCTCCATTCTTTTTCTGATAAGACGACCTTATCGCGGCGCCTGGGGCAGATTGTGTATATGCCTACTGGGCCCACACCTTTGCATGTGTTTGTGCTGCAAAATGGGATATTCCAAATGTGATTTACTGGACCCGGGAACCCCCCCCACACACACACACCCCAGTCGTCTTAAGAACTCAGTGACAAGCAAAGCACCGCGAAGTGGCTTTAGATCACAATAACCTACTCTGCTGCATGAAGGAAACAAGAGGTTGGAACATCTGAGCTCTGCTGAGGCCTGAGGAAAGAGTGTGTGTGTTGTGTGTTTCTTGGGTCTCACCTGCAGCCAGCCACTCACCTCTGGAAACTCATCTACACCATGAGTGACCAGGCGGAGGTGTGTGTTCCTGTGCAGGTCACATAGTGAGGACCAATGCCAGGACATTGTTGGGAAGTGAGTCCCTCGCTAGGGAAGCTTAGGTTAGGGTTAGGGTCAGGGTTAGGGTTAGGGTTTGGCACTGACTTGTGACAGGTAGGGTTAGGGACTTTGACAGCAATAGTTCATTTTAAAAAGTCCTCACAGAGATACAAACACAGGGATGTGTGTAAATGCGCCTTATATTCCCACTTAGAGCGAGTGTGTCTCCTCGACACAGTGTCCCTTCTGTGATCAGGACAATCCATCAGGCCTTACTGGTCATTAATCACAAGACAGACATGCATTCATGGACTCTCTCTCACACACACACACACATGCACGCATGCGCGCGCGCGCACACACACACACACACACACACACGCACACACTTTTGGGATCATGGCAGGCAGAGATGAACAGTGGGGTTAGTTCAGTGGAGCACTCACACCTGCACCACGTGACTGAGGGGAAGATCTGGAATTGAGACTCTGATTTGCTGCATCAGCGTACATTTATGTCAAACTGTACGTCACATATCCTCATAGGGAGGTATCAGCCTGTCATCCTCTGTTGACCGTGGCTCAGACTGGTTTAGTTTCCAGGTTCATCTCCCTACATGGGGTCTGTGCCTCTGTAAGTACTCCAGGGGTCAGAATTCCTTTGCTTAGATGTCACCACATTATTGGTGAGTTGCGTTTTACTGCTCAGAAAGTTTCTTCGGTCAGAGGAGGTCACCACTGGATGTCAGATACCACCATTACAACCATGAATTCTTCCTCTCTCAAGTCTCCACTCACGGCCTGTCTCACTACAGCAGAGCTGAGCAGCCCTCTATACGACTAGCATACTGGCTAATTCACTATTGATCCTGCTCCATAGACCAATTTCCACTAGTGTTTGGTCGGGGACTACAGTTTCGGTCACGCTCCGTCTGTCCCTCGGGGGCCAGGGAGGAGCCCCTGACACTCTCTTATCAGGCAGACAGCGAGAACAGTCTGCCGGATGGAGCGGAGGTAGAGATGGGGAGTGAAAGGCGGGCGGAGAGCATCACTAGCTGGCAGACAGAGGGGGCCAGGTCATTAGAGGATGGTGATGAGTTCCAGGGTTGAGGGGAAAGTGTCGTGGCGCCGCCTTTGTGCGGCAGGCAGCCGGTGCTGCGGTGGCAGCCTGATTGATTTCATCAGAGCAATTTGTTGGATGGAGAAAATGTGACAAGTGACAGACGAGAAACAACGTCTATTCCACCAATCTGGGGACGACCCAATAATACGCTCTGTCCTTGCACCCAGGCGCAGAGGAAACTTACTCCAGGCCGGTGAGAGGGTGTGTGTGCGTCTGTGTGCGTCTGTGTGTGTGTGTGTGTGTGTGGGGGGGGGGGTGTCGGGGGTGAGCTTTGTAATGTGAAATCTCATCTTGCGAGACTCCGCTGGAAGTAAGACGGCCATTTAAAACAGGCTTTGAATGTCGGTACAGTCGTAGTTACATCAACTACAGTTGCCTTGACAATATCAAAAATGTAGTAAAGGCTGCACGAGTGTTCTGTGAATCACTTTTTTTTAACACTCAGAAATTCCAGGGAATCTAAAGCCCTACCCTCCGGCTAGGTACTTTTTTCAGGGGAGGTTTGGGGGAAGGTTTTTTCCCTGGGTAATTTTGGTGTTTTCTTTCCAAATCCTGCGTAAATAATAAAGCTTCCTGGACTTAATTTCCCCAATTTGTAACAGCAACAATGTACCTGAGAAATACAGTCAGAATTCTAATATATAGAATTTGTATTTTAAATCTAAAACTAAAACCCCTAAATAACCTGTTTGACATTTAAAGAAACGACATTTGGAAGCATTTTGATTTAGTAACAGGGTGTGACTGAAGAAAATTCCATGTCTTCACACTTTCTACTTTTATGGGAACTTTCATAAAAACCTAAATAACCTAAATCCAATTCTAAACTTAGCCCTAAGCCAAGTCTTAATCCTTAAACCTGGGCCCCACTTTTTTATTAGAATGAGTCTGTTGGTACTCGCTATGGCACAACTGTGAACACCCACGCACACACACACACACCCACACACACACACACACACACACACACCTCAAACCTGTCTGCTCTTCACAATCTTCTTTTTCCATCTTTTATCTACTCCCCTCTCACTTTCAATTCCGTCTGTCCCGGCACCTCTCCTCACCTGACCCCTCCCGCCAACACACCTCTTTTCTTTATCTACAAACCTCTCACTCTCCATCCATCCACCCTTTCACTGCCTCGGTTTCCCCCTCTCGCTATAACAGCATTCCCCTGGACTAATTGCGAATCTGTCAGCAGGTAAATGCTTTGTGACCGGTCGCTGACAGTCACGCCGGCCGCCGCCGCTGACAGCCACTGTGGGACAGACAGGACAGTGTTGGCAGTCAGTTAGCAGGCGCTGGATATGAATGTGGACTCTGGGCTGAATGGTGGAACTCCTGACTGTCTTGCTAGTGTGTGACACTCCCATTATCCCGCCACAGAAAAAGGCAGACAGCCCCAGAACAGCTGGATAATGCATTGTCTGCCTGATGATACACTCGCCCCATCCACACTCTGCTCCTCTCCCCTTCCCCATGACATTGCAGCTGACTGGATATAAAGCAAAGCCATGTGGATGGTGTCAGCTTGGCCGACGCTGTGACATGTCAGCGCACGCGTTGTGGACTGCTGATGTAGAATATGGAGGCAGGGGGGGGAGAAGGGTTGATGCTGAATGATTGATGGATTAAAGGATGCGGGACGATGCTCCTACAATGACAATAATGTCAAACTTGATTTCTGTCTGCTATATTAACCCAAACCCTTTTTTTTATTGTTGCCATGCAGAAATCATTCTCTGCAAACCAAATTTTGTATTAAGTCAGCACAGACCCTCGATGAACAGGCTCGGCTAATTAAAGCAGGCTGTTGACAGTTGTCAGGCTGACCCTTAGCGCAGTGCGCCCCCAGGGGTCCTGTTAGCATGCTAATGCTAATCCCCAGTGACGGGGCACAGGGCAGGCCTGTCCCCTGCAGCTCCCACCGCTGCGACCGCAGGATGTGTCAGGACAGGCACGGTGATGTGCTAACATGCAGAAGTCCCGATGTGCATGTCACACATCTGTAATTAGACGAGAGGCAGGGAGCCGGAGCGCTGGAGGGGCAGTTGTTGTGAGACCACTTGATCCCCATTGCTGACACGGCTCGGAAAAGAGCAATCTGCATTTAAAACGGGCCTGTAGAGAGCGGCTGGTTTCACGGGCCTTAATGTGACAATTTCCAGAGGCAGGTTGAGAGAGGGCGACAAACGCGAGGCTAAGCAACAGCAATGACACGTTAGCAGTGCAACAAAAGAGGAGGCACACCTGTCTGACCGTCTGTCAGTCTCTCGGCTCTCCTCTCCAAGGGAAGGTCAAGGACGAATGCATATTCATGGAGGTGCTTGGCACAGGATCGATGGCTTTTAATTGTTTTCTCTTGGTTGGTGGAGGGACGTGCCAGTGTTTATTGATCTGTTTGAGCAGAGGCCACTCACAGAGCACGGCTGAGAGACCTTTACCTGACTCAACGCCGATAGACCGGGTGTGTGCCTGTGTTTAAATGTGTGGTAATGAGGAGTTTGACACTAACTGGACAGCGGGCCGACGGCACCTCCTGGGGTTTGAAGTTGTTTAGGCAAAAGTCCACCTTAAAGGTGACACCACAGCAAAGGCGGGAGAAAAATCCCACCCTGGCCCGAGTGACGACGAGATCTTTGTAATCCGGGCGGTATTCGAATGTTCGCTCAATAATATTTAGTGGCCTTTAGTCTGCAAACAACTGAAATGTCTTTCATTTCTACCGCCCCACCCAACTGCCCCCCTTTCATCATTAAACAACTCCTTCATAATCTCTTTAGCCCTTCTTTTAACTTTGAATTTTAAAGCTAAATCTCCGCGGTGAATGCGCTTACCTGCCTGTATCCCAGTCAAGCACATTGTTCCCTCTGCACGGATGATCCCCTCCAGAGACCTCCTCGTGCACTCGCATTTATTCTTTTGTAGTCAGCGGAATTTGTCAGTTTGAAAGGAACGAGTTGGTGCAGAGCGAGAGACGGACACAGAGGGGAGATGGCGACAGACGCCCATTTGACCGAGGCTGTTGAGCGAGAGCAGCCTGGCTTGTCAAATCTCTGTGCTAACAGTGAATAGGGGTATCCGTGCGGAGCATGGAAGGGTGTCATGCACTGTGGTTTCATGGTTCAGGATGAGGCTGGATAAAGCCGTCGGCCGGGTGACACGCAGACAGACACACTTTCGCTTCCTCTCTAACACCCCGTCTTTGCCTCGGCTGAGAATCGCCGACATTTCAGCCTGTTTACAGGAATAAAAACACTCCTCCGCCGCTCCTCGCTCCCAGATTAATCCTGGTACCCTCTGATTATTGAACAATGAGAACCCTCCACCCCTGCCCTCCTCCTCCTTCCTCTTCTACAGTCTAATATCCTTCTCATCCACACACACACAGGAACTATTACCAGCTCATTAGCCCAAATCATACAAGTATTAGACTCCAGTGGGCTGACAATAGCTCAGAGAGAGGGGCCTTTTTTCTTCTCAGGAGTCAGGGGTTAAGTTACCAATCAAAATAGCCAGGCAGATGTATTAAGACATTTTAATATTGGCCATTGCGGAACCTCTAAAAAATTGTAATCGCTCACTGGCACCGGTGCCCCCCAAGGCAACTCGAATAATGGCGTTCAAGGTGGGGGGAGGGGGTTGAAAGAATTGACGTACCCTGTGGCATTTTGGGTAATTGTGTTGGAATTGTTGCCACTTTGATCAGTTTTCAGGCCGAGTGCTCCTTCATTTCGCACCTCTCGGCTTACCTGGACCGGAGATTTTCCCGCTCTGCCTTTTTGCAAACGTTGAATTTCTCTGCTGGTTTCCGTACTCGGCATTCCTCCCGTTAGGGTCTCTGCTGCCGGATGTGGGCTGGGCGCTGCCGCTGAATAACATTAGATGCCTCACAAACCACCAGAGGGAGGCAGTGATGAAGACTGGGAGGAGAGCGGACTTCTGTTTTACAACTGGAGAACAGATTATATTTGATGCGCCTGCTGTCAGGGCTTCCCTGTGATTTGGTACGGCCTCCTTAACATCCTCCTCACCGCCAGCACCACCCTCCTCCTCCACCTCTCAGTGGTCTTGTCCTCTTCCAGGGTCCAGACTAATGACTAGTGACAGTCCACTGAGGGGAGCGAGCTGTTTGCAGTCAGCAGTGCGTTTGTTGGTAATTATTTTCCAGAGTGTCACATTAGTGTCAGCCTTTTGGCGGTGTGAGTGGGGAGAGGATGGAGGCTCGGCTGGCTGGCTGGATGGAGAAGGAGGGGGAGGAAGGGGAAAGGGTGTGATGTTTGATGGCTCGGGATAAATGGGATGAAAGCGGTGGTTTTAAACATTCATTTTCCTATGAAAACAAGGCAGTCATCCCTTTCTTTATCTTAATCTGACCCGCTGAAGCTGAGGAGTTTGTACGTTCCCCCAGTGCCGGATTTCTCCACTTTTATCCCACAGTCTAAAAACATAAACATCAGGTGCATCACAGACTCTGGCGTGCTCCTCAGTGCGAGTGTATGAGGGAACGGTGTGTGTGTGTGTGTGTGTGTGTGTGTGTCCATTGATGAACTGGTGATCTGGGGAGGGTGGAGTCCTGTATCCCTCCCAGTGACTGCTGCGACAGACTCCAATGTTCCCAGTTACTGGCTGGGAATGAAAGGTGGCCGACAGGAAATGGATGGATCAGGCGAAGCCATAGAAACAGATAATCAAGACGACTGGTTTTAGAAGTTTTATCACCACAAATGGCCATAAATTAAACCCTGCATTGTCTCTGTGTTTTTATTGAGGTGCATCAGAGGATAACAGTCCCAGTTTAAACGTCTGGTGGTAAAAAGATATGTGACGTTTTAATGGTTGGATTGTCCACAGTATGTTTCTCATCCATTCCTGTTTATTTATTATATTCTATTGTTTCCTTTTTTATAACTTCTGCAGTGGCCAGACAGATGAGCACTTGTGCACCACAGCCGCCTGACGTGGGTGTGCTATGAATGTGCAAACATACAGGATACATGTGTTTGTGAGTGTGTGTGTGTGTCGGTGTGTGTGTGTGTGTGTGTGTGTTTTCTCAGCACCCTTGGGAGGAAGCGATCAATGATTGAGACCATAATGCACCTCTCTGTATTCGTCCTCACATTCATGCTCACTGGCTGCTTTGGGAAGCTGTCACACACACACACACACACACACACACACACACACACACACACACACACACACACACACACACACGGTGTCACATGTTCGACAGCTCATCTCTCACACGTTCCCTTCCACTCCATCTTGCAGCTGTCTGGTCGATGGCCCCTCTCTCTGTCTCACTTCCACTGTTCAGTCTCTGGCAGACTGCTCCGCTCTGGCGCTGTCTCTCCCTATGTTAATATAGTAACTAACCTCTCTATAGCACTAGCAGACAGCCTCTGTGTTGATATACTGAGGAGTTCAGCGCTCAGCCGCACAACTCCTGCCCAACTGAGCCCAGAGAACGGAGCGCTGCTGCAGAGCTGCTGTCCCGCACAGGTTCGGGGCTCCGCCTCTGTCTTCAGTTCACCGACAGGTACAAATATCTATCTCAAATCATCTCTCATTTTTCAACCTAGTGGAAATGACACACTGTTTTGAATGCAATCTGCTGTCATTGGAGAGTGTCTTAGGGCAAGGAGGCAATTATGCCTAATTGGTCTGTGGCTTTGATTACAGCAGTAACTTTGTTTATCCACGCTGCCCAAAAAATATACAGGGACTGCAAATGAAAATATGAACAGGACTATTTAGAGTTCACCACTCCAATTATGAATTGTGAAAGTTAAAAGACTCCCCCGATGGCCCTGGGCACTGCAATAAAAGGATCGGTTAACTCATATTTGCTGGGAATCAGAAAGTAAGCTGTAAATTTAATGATATGAGAGTTGTTCAGAGACGTCGGACCGTGAGATAAACCGGCAAACCGAGGCCTAATCCCCATACATTAAGATGTTTGCTATGCTAGGTGCATTTGCATGTGTGTGTGTGTGCGCGAAGATGTCCAGTGATTCACCTCCTGCCAGAAAATGAAGACATACAATTAACATCCCAGCCCATCATCCTCAGCTGAGCGGGCAGGCCTGTAATTGGCTGGCCGACCAGCCCGCATGGCTCCGGGTGGCAATTTATTCTGGGAGTCGTGCAGTTTACCCTGGGCGGCTAACGGCCTCTGTGCCATAACCTGGCTGAAGCAGCAGGGACGTCATTAACACTTAACTGGGCCTGCAGGACACGCGGTCGCCGTCGCCACCCACAGTGGAGAAATTGGAGGACTGAGACGGAAACGACGACGATAATAATGTCAACAGGGCCACGTGTAGTGAGCGTGCTCACAGGTCAGGACATTACGCTCACCGATTTTCATTAGATCCCTCATTTTTACTGAAGAAGCCTTTTCTTCTCCAGAGTAGATTTAGCTTTCTGACACCTGATGTGTGTACGTACGTGTGTGTTCGTGTGTGTGTTTCCTCACAGCTAAAACATATTGAGTACCAAAATCCTCATTCTATTATGAAAATGGGGCTGCTTTTTGGGAAATTAGGCCCTTTTGCTGGGCGTAGGGAAGATTCAGGTTTGGGTCAGGGTTAGGTGGTTGGGATGGATAAGATAGCTAGGAAATGTATAAAGATGTGTTTGTGTGTGTGTGTGTGTGTGTGTGGGGGGGGCTCTTTAAAAGGAGCAGTGACCTTGCCTCGTCACAAGGGGAATGTGTGTTATGTTCCCGTACTGGTCGGAGGGCACTGGGATTCAGGTTGGACGCTGGTTTATGCATCTGTTAAAGGTGCCTCAGCCTTGCTGCCTCTCTCAGACACACGGGAAGCTCCGTGTTTGGTTCCCATTTCTCGTTACATCAACAGGGAAGTAAATACTTCACTTCATAGAATCATCCTGCTTGTTTCCAGGTTTGAAGCGGTCGCAGCAAATGATGCAGAGCTCAACCCACTCCCTCCCAAGCAGAGCTGCTGATGCTCTAAGCTGCTTTTATGGCATCACACGTCAAAAAATATGAATATTTGATCATATTAACCTGATAACGAGAACCTGTTCTCACGTCCAAACTCAGAGTAGGAACCTGTTGGATAACAGTTATTGAAAACAGAACACGCAGGACAGACTCTCAAACCAGGTCAGGGGGGGGGGGGAACTGTTTCGGGAAGAGAAGACACCAGAAGGAGAACCACAGCTGAGGGACCTCTCTCCCCAGGATGGACAAGAGTGCGTTCCCGTCTCCCTATATGACACTTCTTGTAGCTTCTTCCTGCTGTGACGTTCCCAGTTCACCCATTTCCCATCTCTGGATTCACACACACACACACACACACACACACACACACACACACACACACACACACACACACACACGCAGCCAAATGGCTGTTCATTAAAGACAGGGACCTGAGGGGAAGCAATCGTCTGAGAGACGGAAATTGCGTGTCACATTAGATTAGCAATGTAAAGCCTCTGGATTGGCTCTGGGGAATAAGGAATTATTTCAATTACATTATTTCAAAAAGTCTTTAAGCAATACCAATACCGATAAAAACAAATTAAGAGTGATTTGGGCTGATTTGTGGCGCTCCGTGCCGTGCTTTCTGACAGTGTGGACATCAGACATGAATAATGCAGATATTACGCTGCTTGTAATGTGTCGGAGTTGAAAGCAGATTATCTGTGACAAATAACACCATTGGTTTGCATTGTGTCTCATCAAAAGCGAATGTTCCCTGGTGTCAGTCAAAGCGAGCCTGCTGAACTTGTGATGCCTTCACATAGGCTACCCTGGGTTTAAGCATCAATGCTGACATTTGCGCGTGTAAGACATAAATCACATTCCCATGAACAGTAGAGATATTGTTATCATCAAAAAATAAGATTCTTCTCATTCTCCAAGAGTTGTCCCGTCGTGCGCCTCACTTTGGTGCAAAGTTCTGCCGTTTCTCCGGAACCAAGCAGTAATTATTTCGCTGGAACTCATCTTTGGAGGGCAAGCAGTTGGATGCGCCTTTCCCTGAGAGGGGGAAGAAGCTCTAGGGCAGGGAAAGAGGGGGAGACACCGGGGGGAGGAGGGAGGGAGGGGTGTCTGTCACACTGAGCGCACGGAGGAGAGACCGTCAGAGTCCTACCGGCAGCCAGTCCACCCA